>NC_042980.1:9757398-10057398 GCF_901001165.1 Salmo trutta
TTGGGTTGTGCTGTGGCAGAGACCTTTGTGGGCTATTCTCAGCCTTGTCTCAGGATGGTAAGTTGGTGTTGAAGATATCCCTCTAGTGGTGTGGGGTCTGTGCTTTGGCAAAGTGGGTGGGGTTATATCCTGCCTGTTTGGCCCTGTCTGGGGGTATCATCGGATGGGGCCACAATGTCTCCTGACCCCTCCTGTCTCAGCCTCCAGTATTTATGCTGCAGTAGTTTATGTGTCGGGGGGGCAAGGGTCAGTCTGTTATATCTGGAGTATTTCTCCTGTCTTATCCGGTGTCCTGTGTGAATTTAAGTATGCTCTCTCTAATTCTCTCTTTCTTTCTCTTTCTTTCTTTCTTTCTCTTTCTTTCTTTCTTTCTTTCTCTCTCTCGGAGGACCTGAGCCCTAGGACCATGCCTCAAGACAACCTGGCACGATGACTCCTTGCTGTCCCCAGTCCACCTGGCCGTGCTGCTGCTCCAGTTTCAACTGTTCTGCCTGCGGCTATGGAACCCTGACCTGTTCACAGGATGTGCTACCTGTCCCAGACCTGCTGTTTTCAACTCTCTAGAGACAGCAGTAGCGGTAGAGATACTCTCAATGATCGGCTATGAAAAGCCAACTGACATTTACTCCTGAGGTGCTGACCTGTTGCAACCTTGACAACTACTGTGATTGTTATTATTTGACCATGCTGGTCATTTATGAACATTTGAACATCTTGGCCATGTTCTGTTATAATCTCCACCCGGCACAGCCAGAAGAGGACTGGCCACCCCTCATAGCCTGGTTCTTCTCTAGGTTTCTTCCTAGGTTTTGGCCTTTCTAGGGAGTTTTTCCTAGCCACCGTGCTTCTACACCTGCATTGCTTGCTGTTTGGGGTTCTAGGCTGGGTTTCTGTACAGCACTTTGAGATATCAGCTGATGTAAGAAGGGCTATATAAATACATTTGATTTTATTTTATTTGAGTAGCATGGGTGTATAATGGGGTGGGGGGCAATGCAAATAGTCTGGGTAGCCATTTGATTAGATGTTCAGGAGTCCTATGGCTTGGGTGAAGAATCTGTTTAGAAGCCACTTGAACCTAGACTTGGTGCTCCGATACCGCTTGCCGTGCAATATCAGAGAGAACAGTCTATGACTAGGTTGGCTAGAGTCTTTGCCAATTCTTTGGGCCAATTCTTTGGGACCCATGCCAAATCTTGTCAGTCTCCTGAGGGGGAATAGGTTTCATCGTGCACTCTTCACGACCATCTTGGTGTGCTTGGACCATGTTAGTTTGTTGGTAATGTGGACATCAAGGAACTTGACGCTCTCAACCTGCTCCACTACAGCACCGTCGATGAGAATGGGGGCGTGCTCGGTCCTCTTTTACCTGTAGTCCACAATCATCTCCTTTGTCTTGATCACGTTGTAGGAGAGGTTGTTGTCCTGGCACCACACTGCCAGGTCTCTGACCTCCTCCCTAAAGGCTGTCTCGTCGTTGTCGGTGATCAGGTCTACCACTGTTGTGTCATCGGAAAATTTAATGATGGTGTTGGAGCTTTGTATGTGTCTCTGTGTGTGGAGTAAAGGTGGTCCAGAGTTTTTTCCCCTCTGGTTGCACATTTAACATGCTGATAGAAATTTTGTAAGATCGATTTAAGTTTCCCTGCATTAAAGTCCCCGGCCACTAGGAGCGTTGCCTCTGTGTGAGCATTTTCCTGTTTGCTTATCGCGGAATACAGCTCATTGGGTGTGGTCTTAGTGCCTGCCTCAGTCTGTGGTGGTACGTATATAGACAGCTACAAAAAATACAGATGAAAAATGTCTAGGTAGACAGTGTGGTCTACAGCTTTTCATTAGATACTCTACCTCAGGCTAACAAAACCTCGACACTTCCTTAGACATCGTGCACCAGCTGTTATTTATAAAAATACATAGTCTGCCGCCCCTTGTTTTACCAGATGCCGCTGTTCTATCCTGCCGATACAGCGTATAACCAGCCAGCTGTATGTTGATAATGTCGTCGTTCAGCCACGACTCCATGAAGCATAAGATATTGCAGTTTTGAATATCCTGTTTAATCTTCCGCATAGGTCATCGATTTTATTTTCCAGCACGTTTGCTAGCTGAATGGAAGGCAGTGGGGGTTTATTCGATCGCTTTCGAATTCTCAGAAGGCAGCCCGCCCTCCGGCCCCTTTTTCTCCGCCTTCTCTTCACGCAAATGACGAGGATCTGGGCCTATTCCCGGGAAAGCCGTATGTCATTCACGCCAGTCTCGTCGGATTTGTTAAAGGAAAAAAAAGGATTCTGCCAGATCGTGGTGAGTAATCGCAGTTCTGATGTCCAGACGTTTTGGACATTATGCAACATTATGTACAAAATAAGTTTAAAAAAAAGTTACAAACAACACAAAGAAACAAAACAAAAAAACACAATTGGATAGGAACACGTAAAACGTCAGCCTTCTCCTCTGGTGCCATCCCACTGGTTGAATCAACATTGTGTCCACATCATTTCAATGAAATGGAGTTGAACCAATCTGGAATTGATTTATGTGCCCAGTGGGATGGAACTCTCTTCCACATCAGGTAACTCAAGCGACCTATCAATGCCCAGGAGAAGACCCAGATGCAGACAGTTTTGAGTAACACAAGTTTATTATAGAAACAAGGGGGCGGGTAAAGGACAGGTCAAGGGCAGGCAGAGGTCAGTTGTCCAGAGCAGAGTCCAAAAGGTACAGAATGGCAGGTAGGCTCAGGGTCAAGGTAAGCAGAGGTCAGTAATCCAGGGGGGCGTGACAAGGTACAAAACGGCAGGCAGGCTCAGGATCAGGGCAGGCAGAATGGTCAAAACCAGGAAAGCTAGAAAACAGGAACTAGAAACAGAAAGGAGCAAGGGAAAAAAACACTGGTAGTCATGACGAAACAAAATGAACTGGCAACAGACAAACAGAGAACACACTGGGGATAATGGGGAAGATGGGCGACACCTGGAGGGGGGTGGAGACAAGCACAAAAACAGGTGAAACAGATCAGGGTGTGACACTAGCAGAAAGGTTATCACAGAAGTTTACAGCTTACATTTGGTTAAGAGAATTGGGGGTAGATGGAGTATTATATAACAAATACACTGTATAATCTATGAAAATACATGCATGAAAATATACTGAGTATACAAAACATTAAGAACATCTGCTCTTTCCATGACATAGACTGACCAGGTGAATCTAGGAGAAAGCTACAATCCTTTACTGATGTCACTTGTTAAATCCACTTCAATCAGTGTAGATGAAGGGGAGACAGGTTAAAGGAGGATAGTTCATCCTTGAGAAAACTGAGACATGGATTGTCTCAGGAGCTGTCAAAGTATGAGGCAACACCAACATACCTACATGCATACATAAGCCTACCTAAACACACGCACACACATGCGCACACAAACACACACAAACGCGTGCATGCATTTACATTTACATTTACATTTAAGTCATTTAGCAGACGCTCTTATCCAGAGCGACTTACAAATTGGTGCATTCACCTTAAGATATCCAGTGGAACAACCACTTTACAATAGTGCATCTAAATCTTTTTTTTTTGGGGGGGGGGTTAGAAGGATTACTTTATCCTATCCCAGGTATTCCTTAAAGAGGTGGGGTTTCAGGTGTCTCCGGAAGGTGGTGATTGACTCCGCTGTCCTGGCGTCGTGAGGGAGCTTGTTCCACCATTGGGGTGCCAGAGCAGCGAACAGTTTTGACTGGGCTGAGCGGGAACTGTGCTTCCTCAGAGGTAGGGAGGCGAGCAGGCCAGAGGTGGATGAACGCAGTGCCCTTGTTTGGGTGTAGGGCCTGATCAGAGCCTGAAGGTACGGAGGTGCCGTTCCCCTCACAGCTCCGTAGGCAAGCACCATGGACTTGTAGCGGATGCGAGCTTCAACTGGAAGCCAGTGGAGAGAGCGGAGGAGCGGGGTGACGTGAGAGAACTTGGGAAGGTTGAACACCAGACGGGCTGCAGCGTTCTGGATGAGTTGTAGGGGTTTAATGGCACAGGCATGCACACACCTAGGACAAGCTGTACCTGTATCTTTTTATGTTGATGAGACCCAACCATTGCTAAACTGACAACACTGTCATTATTATATGTTAATATGTAAGATTGTTTCAGATTGTGTAAGATTGATTGTCATAACCTGTCACGATCCTTTCTGACAGGTTAATACGAGCATACTGTTAAGCATTAGTGATGGGAAGTTTAGCTCTTTTTACTGACTCAGATCTTTATGACTCGTTCAGCCAAAAGAACAAATCTTTCGACTAATTTCAATCATTTGAGCCAGTAACGCCCAGAGCATGCAGGACCCCCATCCGGCGAACAATGAAGTAAAAACTCGAAAGAATCAGGAATTTGACTAGATTGTGAACGACTCTTGGCGGAATGTAATTCTTGTACCATGCAATCATTTATCAGTTCTAAACATGTATTTTCCCTCTCTATTCCGCCTGCAGCATGATCTATGTTTCTGCGTGCACATGATTGACAGTTGGTGGTCAAAGCATGTCTATGGAGCCACTGAACCGGAGGAGCGCATATTAATCCTGCTGTAGAATTCATTGCGGCCTGCATGTCAAACAAATGACTAAAATGAACGAGTCACTCGAAAAATGTATCATGACTCTCGAGTCAGTAAAATGAGTCGTTCAAAAAGAACAAATCGTTTGCGAACTGCACATAACTAACCTTACTGCCAAGCCAGGCCCAAACTAAGTCTATTGGAACTGATCCTCTGTTTTTTGTGAAGCATCCAAAGTCAGGCTGGGAAACCTCAGCCAAGACTGTGACCAGTTTCCTAGGTACACTCATTGCTCCAAGGCATGACTGTAAACTAAAGACTTCACACAACACTATGGGAGAACAATAAAAGGCTCAGTCTTTATGGGAAAACACACTAGTTGGCAGGGTGTGTCTGTTTATGCCAGGTGCATGACTCAGCAGGCCAAAACTCCCAACTTGGAAAAACAAGCTAGCTGTTAGAACATCATAGGTTCAACTTTGTTCTCACGAGTTCCCACTCCTGCACACCTGAGACAGGATGGATATTTGGCACCTTTATTTAGTCATTTATTCCTCATATTATTTATCCAGGTTAGTTTCATTGAGATAAAATCCCTTTTGCAAGAGAGATGATGGCAATACCACCATCTCAGTAAAAATGTCACTAACAATGTTCATTTTAGATAGCACGTTTTGTTATTATACAGACAGGTTATACATATCCAAATGTATAATTCGTATAACAAATTAACGTCCTAACACCAGACTATTGAGTGCACTCCATCCTGAACATCATCATGGATTAGGGTTAAGGGTTACTTTCATACCTTTTATAATTGAAACCTGTGAGTGGCTATGATGGAAAAGCAAAGCAAAAAAAGAAACTGGATTTCAGCACAGGATTTATAGAAATCCTACTTTGTTGACGTCCAGTGCTATTAGTCTATTCCCACTGTTCAGTGTGCCCTTTTAAGGACTGCACTGCTTAATAGGTTATGCAATACATAAGGCTTAAGAACACCAACAGCAGAAGGCATTGTGGGTAACAGTCGACTGCTCCTTAGCCAGAAATCCACAGATCATGTTCAAAACCACCCTACTACACCCCGGGTCCCTGTGTTTAAGTACTGAGCAGTGCAGAGAGCACAAAGACTTCTGTTGAATTAAGGATGATGTAAGCTTACACAAGTTCAGAAAAGCAAATAATAACATTAGCGCTCATCAACGATTTCAGGGTTAATTTCACACTCATTCTCAAGGTTGTTTGCTTAATCTGGAGCACGTGTTAAAGCGGTCTCTTTGTAGTCAATTCAATTTTAATAACTTAATTTGGAGCTATAATATATTGTCATGGAGGGCTCTAACACGGAGGCAACACAAAAGCTGCATTGGGCCATATATCTGTCACTCTGTCCAGGCATCTGTAATTTATATATTAATACTGAATGATCCAGCCATGGGAATAGCAATGCCTCAAAATGGGGAGGCATACAGTACCAGTGAAAAGTTTGGACACAGCTACTCATTCCAGGGTTTTTCTTCATTATTATTATTATTTTTTACTATTTTCTACATTGTAGAATAATAGTGAAGACATCAACCCTATGAAATAACACATATGGAATCATGTAGTAACCAAAAAAGTGTTTAACAAATCAAAATATATTTTAGATTCCACAAAGTAGCCATCCTTTGCCTTGATGACAGCTTCGCACACTCTTGGCATTCTCTCAATCAGCTTCATGAGGTAGTCACCTAGAATGCATTTCAATTAACAGGTGTGCCTTGTTGAAAGTTCATTTGTGGAATTTATTTCCTTCTTAACCTGTTTGGGCTAGGGGGCAGTATTGAGAATTTTGGAAAAAATATGTGCCCATTTTTAACTGCCTTCTACACCAACTCAGAAGCTAGAATATGCATATTATTGTTCAGGTTTGGATAGAAAACACCCTAAAGTTTCTAAAACTGTTTGAATGGTGTCTGTGAGTATAACAGAACTCCTATGGCAGGCAAAAATCTGAGAAGGTTTCATGCAGGAAGTGGCCTGTCTGACAAGGAGTCGTTCTTCTTGCCTCTGTTTATTGAAGAGTAAGGATCTTAGCTGTAACGTGACAATTCCTAGGGCTCCAATAGGCTCTCAGAACCCGGGAAAAACCTGAACGATGACGAGGCAGCCTCAGGCTGAAACAGATTTTCGCCTTTTCCAAGTGTCCCATTAGGTGACAATGGAATGAGGCGCGTGCGCGATTCGCCCCCGTGGAGTATTTTCATTCGGCTGTTTAGCTTATTGCAGATTCCCGGTCGGAATATTATCGCTTTTCTACGAGATAAATGGCATAAAAATTGATTTTAAACAGCGGTTGACATGCTTCGAAGTACGGTAATGGAATATTTAGACATTTTTTGTCACGTTATGCGCCATGCTCGTGACCGTGATATACAATTCTGATAGTGTCTAGAACGCATGAACAAAACGTCGCTGATGGAACATAACGATGGATTATTTGGGACCAAACCTACATTTGTTATTGAAGTAGAAGTCCTGGGAGTGCATTCTGACGAAGAACAAGAAAGGTAAGACCATTTTTCTTATAGGAAATATGATTTTGGTGAAGGCTAATCTTGCCTGGTGTCTAAATAGCTAGCCCGTGATGGCTGGGCTATGTACTTAGAATATTGCAAAATGTGCTTAATCCGAAAAGCTATTTTAAAATCGGACATATCGAGTGCATAGAGGAGTAATGTATCTATAATTCTTAAAATAATTGTTATGCTTTTTGTGAACGTTTATCGTGAGTAATTTAGCAAACTGTTAGTAAATTCCCCGGAAGTTTGCGGGGGGTATGCTTTTTCTGAACGTCACACGCTAATGTTAAAAGCTGGTTTTTGATATAAATATGAACTTGATTGAACAGACATGCATGTATTGTATAACATAATGTCCTAGGTGTGTCATCTGATGAAGATCATAAAAGGTTAGTGCTGCATTTAGCTGTGGTTTGGGTTTTTGTGACATTATATGCTAGCTTGAAAAATGGGTGTCTGATTATTTCTGGCTGGGCACTCTCCTGACATAATCTAATGTTTTGCTTTCGTTGTAAAGCCTTTTTGAAATCGGACAGTGTGGTTAGATTAACGAGAGTCTTGTCTTTAAATAGCTGTAAAATAGTCATATGTTTGAGAAATTGAAGTAATAGTATTTCAAACGATTCAAAAATCGCGCCACAGATTTGAAGTGGCTGTTACGTAGGTGGGACGAATTCGTCCCGCCGGTCCCATAGAGGTTAATCGTGAGTAATTTAGTAAATTCACCAGAAGTTTGCGGTGGGTATGCTAGTTCTGAACATCACATGCTAATGTGATGGTGAGGTTAACCTCTCTGGGCTAGGTGGGACGCTTGTAAAATAGTCATATGTTTGAGAAATTGAAGTAATAGCATTTCTAAGGTATTTGAATATCGTGCCACGGGATTCCACTGGCTGTTGAGTAGGTGGGACAATTTCGTCCCACATACCCTAGAGAGGTTAATCTAACCACACTGTCCGATTTCAAAAAGTTTTACAATGAAAGCAAAACAATAGATTATGTCAGCAGAGTACCCAGCCAGAAATAATCAGACACCCATTTTTCAAGCTAGCATATAATGTCACAAAAACCAAAACCACAGCTAAATGCAGCACTAACCTTTGATGATCTTCATCAGATGACACTCCTAGGACATTATGTTATACAATACATGCATGTTTTGTTCAATCAAGTTTATATTTATATCAAAAACCAGCTTTTTACATTAGCATGTGACTAGCATGTGACTAGCATTCCCACCGAACACTTTTGGTGAATTCGTTCACAAAAACATAACAATTATTTTAAGAATTATAGATACAGAACTCCTTTATGCAATCGCTATGTCCGATTTTAAAATAGCTTTTCGGTGAAAGCACATTTAAAATATTCTGAGTAGATAGCCCGGCCATCACAGGCTAACTATTTTGACACCCACCAAGTTTGGTACTCACCAAACTCAGATTTGCTATAATAAAATTGGATTACCTTTGCTGTTCTTCGTCAGAATGCACTCCCAGGACTTCTACTTCAATAACAAATGTTGGTTTGGTTCCAAATAATCCAAATAATCCATAGTTATATCCAAATAGCGGCGTTTTGTTTGTGCGTTCAAGACACTATCTGAAGAGTAAAGAAGGGTGATGCGCCCGGCGCGTTTCGTGACAAAAACATTTCAAAATATTCCATTACCGTACTTCGAAGCATGTCAAACGCTGTTTAAAATCAATTTTTATGCGATTTTTCTCGTAAAAAAAGCGATAATATTCCGACCTGGAAACCCTGTTTTCGTTCAAAGACTGAAAATGTAAACATGGTGGAGTCTCGTGCATGCGCACCCCAGTCTCATTGTTCTCAGATCGACCACTTACCAAATGCGCTACTGTTTTTCAGCCATGGCCTGCAAAGTCATCATTCAACGTTCTGGCGCCTTCTGAGAGCCTATGGGAGCATTAGAAAATGTCACGTTATGCCAGAGATCCCCTGTTTTGGATAGAGATGATCAAGAAGGCCAAGAAATGGTCAGAGAGGGCACTTCCTGTTTGGAATCTTCTCAGGTTTTGGCCTGCCAAATGAGTTCTGTTATACTCACAGACACCATTCAAACAGTTTTAGAAACTTTAGGGGGTTTTCTATCCAAATCAGACAATTATATGCATATTCTAGTTACTGGGCAGGAGTAGTAACCAGATTAAATCGGGTACGTTTTTTATCCGGCCGTGCAAATACTGCCCCCTATCCCCAACAGGCTAGTGCATTTGAGCCAATCAGTTGTGTTGTGACAAGGTAGGGGTGGTATACAGAAGACGATAGCCCTATTGGTAAAAGACCAAGTCCATTTTATGGCAAGAACAGCTTAAATAAGCAAATAGAAACGACAGTCCATCAATACTTTAGACATGAAGGTCAGTCAATATGGAACATTTCAAGACCTTTGAAAGTTTCTTCAAGTGCAGTCGCAAAAACCATCAAGCGCTATGATGAAACTGGCTGTGGACCACCACAGGAAAGGAAGACCCAGAGTTACCTCTGCTGCAGAGGATAAGTTCATTAGAGTTACCAGCATCAGAAACTGCAGTCCAAATAAATGCTTCACAGAGTTCAAGTAAGAGACACATCTCAACATCAACTGTTCAGAGGAGACTGTGTGAATCAGGCCATAATGATTGAATTGCTGTAAAGAAACCAATACCATCATTTTGTACATTTTTATTTAACATTTATTTAACTAGGCAAGTCAGTTAAGAACAAATTGTTATTGACAATGACGGCCTATTACGGCCAAATCCAGACGACGCTGGCCCAATTGTGCGCCACCCTATGGGACTCCCAATCACGGCCGGATGTGATACTGCCTGGAATCAAACCAGGGACTGTAGTGACGCATCTTGCACTAAGATGCAGTGCCTTAGAACGCTGCGCCACTCGGGAGCCCAAAAGGACACTAATACTCATACTAAAGGACACCAATGAGAAGAAGAAACTTGCTTGGGCCAAGAAACACGGTCATGAACATTAGACCAGTGGAAATCGGTCCTTTGGTCTGATGAGTCCAAATTTGAGATTTTTGGTTCCAACCGGCGTGTCTTTGTGAGATGCAGAGTAGGTGAATGGATGATCTCTGCATGTGTGGTTCCCACCGTGAAGCATGTAGGAGGAGGAGTGATGGTGTGGGGGTGCTTTGCTGGTGACACTGTCAATGATTTGCACACTTAACCAGCATGGCTACTACAGCATTCTGCAGCGATACACCATCCCATCTGGTTTGCGCTTAGTGGGACTATCATTTGTTTTTCAACAGGACGATGACTCAACACACCTCCAGGCTGTGTAAGGGCTATTTGACCAAGAAGGAGAGTGATGGAGTGCTGCATCAGATGACCTGTCCTTCACAATCACTTGACCTCAACCCAATTGAGATGGTTTGGGATGAGTTGTACCGCAGAGTGAAGGAAAAGCAGCCAACAAGTGCTCAGCATACGTGGGAACTCTTTGAAGACTGTTGGAGAAGCATTCCAGGCGAAGCTGGTTGAGAGAATGCCAAGAGTGTGCGAAGCTGTCATCAAGGCAAAGGGTGGCTACTTTGAGGAATCTAAAATCTAAAATATATTTAGATGTTGTTAAACACTTTTTTGGTTACTACATGATTCCATATGTGTTATTTCATAGTTTTGATGTCACACACACACACACACACACACACACACACACACACACACACACACACACACACACACACACACACACACACACACACAATTGCAAAAGCCAGACATCTTACACAGACATGGCGTGTGCCCAGGGCTGTATGGCCTACTGCAATTCAAGGAATGAGACGAATTCGCTACACGTGGGTGCGCGTAACCCAGGTATCTGCTGTGGTCGACTGAATCATACACAGTGCCTTCCCCTTCCAATGATTACAGCTAAGGTTACAGCAACAGGGCTTGCAGGCAATGGGTTTTCCAGTACTGTCAATGGAGGAGTCTGAATAATGCTAGGGCCATCGCTTTATCCAGGTCTCTCTTGAAAAATAGATTTTTATCTCAACGAGACTAACCTGGTTAAATAAATTTAAAAAAGCCCAGGGCGATAGTTAGCCCAGCGCAACACTGCTTAGCATGCCTTTCTGACATCATGCGATGCAAAGCATAGAAACACCGGGAGGTGATAATCGACACTGAGGCCTTTGTCTGCTCCAGCGTAATGGGACCTGTTGACTCCTAAACTCAACAGCTGCTCCCACTCCCTGCCAAAATAGGCCAAAACACACAGTGGTTTTTATAGTTTACATTAAACAACAAGGGTGTTCTTTGGCCTGTCCCTGTGTTTTGCGTTTGTATCCCGGGAGACAGAAGTAAACCAGACTACCAGAGTAGGTGCTTGTCATATAGGAGAGGTACTAGACCCTAAATAAACTTCATCTGGATGCTTTCGGACACTAGGAACTGATTTAGAATCAACTCTTTCTATCCAAGAGTTGAGACAATAAAAGAGGGATAGGATTGTAAAGAAAGAGAAAAAGAAGAAGCTGAAGAGAGTGAGAGAGAGAGAGATTGTGTACTGTATATGTGTGAGTTTATTTGTTTGTACGTGTGTGTGTGTGTTGTGCATTCATGTGTAATTTCAGTCCGGGACCACACACAACCAGTTCATTAAGTATAACAACATATTTACAGCACCCACATGAGAAAATACATTCTGTGTCCCGTGTGTTCACTGTTTCGTAAAAACAGAGGATACTTCACTGGGGAGACTTTTATGACTGTTTGGAAACTTGGATCTTCCACATTAAACATGGCATTCATCTTTATGAGAAGCATTTGGTTTTATGTTGTGTGCTTGCTTTTGGGGAAGCTACTGGGTATTAGAAGAGCATTTTGGGGAGTTTCAGAACATTTTACATGCTCATATCCTCTCGTTCCCTTGATAAAGATGTAGGGAAGTCCATTTTATCCTTCTAATGTCTATTTATCATGTGGAGGATCAATGTGATTGCCAGATTAAACTATTCAGTGTGTGTGTGTGTGTGTGTGTTCACACGCATGTGTGTGTATGTGCGTCTATGTGTGCGTGTTCTTTTCTCTAAAGTACGAGTGTGTGTGTGTCACATACCATACCACTGCATGCCTCCAGTGCAAACACTGTGGGAGGTGTGGTATGTGTGATGGACTCCCAGCAGAGAGCCTGGGAGCTCCCTGGCTGCTTGTGAAACACACCTCAATGGGGATCCTCGCTGCCAAACAAACCGCCTCCTCGTCCTGTCGGTCAGTGTGCGTCTCCATGACAACTCAGGCTGACACCCCTCCTGAGGCAGTGCAGCCCTCACTGCTCTATGTACAGTTCCTCCCTCCTTCATCCCAAGGGATCCTCACAGGGCACCCATTAGGTGGCTTTCACTGTTGTGATTGCAGACACAGTTGTTTAGACTGGAAACCAAGGCATGTAAAAGGTCAGGTATCGCTGACATTAGGTATCTGCTCCGGCATGCCTGTCAGCAATACCACTGTTTTACTGTAGTTGGGGGAAAATGTTTCTATTTTCTGATCTTTTACGGGCAGTTTGCCAGGGTTGACATGGTGATGGATGTGTCAGGTGTAGGTTGTTTTTTATTTGTTTGTCTCGGTTTCAATATAAACCATAACAGCGGTTTTGACTTCCATGCCAACGGAGGGAACCTATGGGAAAATGGACGACATATTGCACTTTGACAGTGGTTGAACGGAATGCAAAGTGCCATCAAAGTGCCTGCCAGAAAACATCACCGTGCCAGCTCTGACCATGTCATTGTTCATGGACTAAATCTGTTTTCTCTGTAATGGACGGACCCTTAAAACTCAGCAGCTCCAGCTGCTGAGGGAACATTTTAATGAAAAGTAATGCGAAGTCTCAGAGGAGGGCTCCTGTTTCGCATTAAGACTGGAGATCACTCTTGTAGGGGGGCGACGGAGGGCCTAGAGGCCTATAAGACCTTTATTGATTGAACCTGCTGCCGTAAAGCCCTCTGGTCGGTGGTTAAATCTCCCTATCAGTGGCTGGCTGTCGGTCTGGCTGAAGCTCGGGGTAGATGGGGCTTTGAGAGTAGGGCCAAAATGAACAGAGTTAATCTCTAGAAAGGGGCTGAAGCCCCTGCGGGGAAGGCTCTCAACAGCAAAGAAGTCAACCTCCTATTCCCCACTCCCTACAACCAGATATCCAATAAAAATCTCAGATTACCTTTCCCTCTTCGCCAATGATGTGATACCACATCAATCGACCCTCGATATCAAGAAATAGGGTCCTTCTTAATCAACAGACTCTTTTAGGACGTCACCCATCAGAATATAAAAACACCCCTAGAAGAGTTTATCTCCATTGGTTTGTTTTCTATGGGATGGAGAAGGTGGATACAGTTATTTACCTATTTTCATAGTGGTCCCCCAAGGTTTGGTACATTTTTACTGCGAACATAGAAGCAGTTTCTCATTCCACAAATTCAATGCTTTGAAATATACCATATGAAGACATTGTAAGATCAACATCATTGCGTGTCCTAATCTTATTTTACACCTAGTCTGTTGCGATGTTCTTTCTAACAGGGATGCTGTCAGGTACACTATAGAAATAAAAAGTAAATTAGATTAAGTTGTCTTTCCTGACTTAACTCTTTCTTGAACTGCACTGTTGGTTAAGAGCTTTTAAGTTAGCATTTCACAGTAAGGTCTACACTTTTTGTATTCGGCGCATGTGACAAATAAAGTTTGATTTGATATGGTAGGAAGCTTATGCATCTGATGGGATGCTCTAATTGTCTGCGTTTTGGGTGAAGGTTGACAATGGGAGTGATAGGAAGTCTGTCAATCCTCTTTGATGGTCCTCTTTGAACAATGTTCCTCCTGTATCACCCAGAAGTTTTATTTTTGTCATCTCAGCTACAGCGGCAATTTCATAATATCCTGATTCCCTACCACTGTTTGTGGTGAGGCAGGCAGCCACAGCAAGTGCAAAGCACTCCATAAAACTGTCATCTGTAAGACCCACTTATAGATACAATACCCAGAACCCCAAGTGTAATTGCATGGCCTGAAATGTCTCTGATTACCGTTCTCCTATGGCACATCATAAAACGAGCAAATCAGTGTGCGAGTGGGGCCGATCAAGTTTTTTTAGAAAAGGGTCCAGAGTAAGGCAATAAGTGTGCGAGAAGAAGACAGTGAACAACACCATATTCAGCCAATTAAGTCACCTCAACACATGGCCTAACATGTGGGACCTTTGATTCTGCTCCTTGATCTAGAGCGGGAGGATTGGCTCATCAAGGCTGTAAAAAGCCATCTGTGTACTGTAGGACTCCACCTCTCATCAAGACAATTACACCCCCCCAACACACACGCACACACACACACACACACACACACACACATTATCCCTTCCTACCGGTCCTCACCATCACACAAACATGGTTGACGTTGTTCCTCTATCGTGATGTGTACGTCCCAGGACTAATACTACAGTTACGGGGTCTCTACTCTATTGTGAGTCAGAGAAAAGAGTGGGGCTGAGCCAAGAATCAAATCAAATTAAATGTTATTTGTCACATGCTTTGTAAACAACAGGTGTAGACCAACAGTTAAATGCTTACTTCCCGACAATGCATAGGAAAAAATGAGGAATAAATACACAATGAGGAATAAATACACAATGAGTACCAAAACGACGAGACAGCCTATAGGGAGGAGGTCAGAGACCTGGCCGGGTGGTGCCAGAATAACAACCTATCCCTCAACGTAACCAGGACTAAGGAGATGATTGTGGACTACAGGAAAAGGAGGACCGAGCATGCCACCATAAAAAATACAATTCATTCCATTCCCCACCCCCAAGAACCCCCCAATGCACCAACAACCAAGAGAATGAACAAAAGAGAAAAAAGGAAAAGACAGAAGGAAACAGCTAACAACAATGTAAAAAGAGAAATAAAACTAAATATTACATTTAAAACAAAGGACATCAAGGACAACTGAAATCATAACAGCAATGCCAACTGTATATGTTTGTGTGCATGTCTGACACTATTACATGTATGTGTGTGTTCTTGTATGTGTTTTTTTAATGAGAGTGTGTGTATATGCATGTGTACAAACACCTGCACGGCATCAGCCTCAGGCAAACCGGCATTAGTTGTAAAAACACTGCCACTTAGTGTCATTCAAATGTACTTTTTATTATTTTGACTTTCTAATTTATTTTTATTTTTTACTTTTATCTTTGACCATCATTCGATCTCCCACACAGCAACTCCACTCCCACTCCAATTCCACATACCCTCAGTTTCCCTCAGCCCATCCCATCTATCTCTGCTGGCAACCCACTTCGGGTTTCTACGCAACATATATCTTTCAACTATGCTGTGATGTTTAACGTACAATTTCAATCTTTCTAATCGAATAGAATCCACAGACTGCGAGTCGAAGATAAATACTCTTACTAAGAGTATTAGTATATTAGTAATTGACTGACCCGGTCTCTTCAGATCTCCTAACAGTACTATTTCTATGGTCCATTTTAGATCAATGCTATGCATTTTCAGCCATTCCTGAACCTGAGACCAGAAACAGGCTACCTGAGGGCAATATCAAAATAAATGGTCTATTGATTCTGTATCCTCACAACAAAATCTGCAGAGCTTCGATGACTTTATGCCCCAAATATTCAACATTTGTTGATGGCAAGAATTCTATATAATACTTTTAGCTGAAAGCACGAAGTCTTGAATCTTGCGTTGTTTTATATATCAACTCATACACCCTGTACCATGGAATTGGTACATCAAAAATGTCTTCCCAACTATTTTGCAATCTTTATGGCACAGTTGTCAACATCCTGGTCCTCAAATGAAACTGGTATACTTTCCTATTTATGTTATTTTTATTCCTTCGCCAGTTTTGATCCTTTATATTGGGCAGACAGACCGGTTCCCTACCTCCTCCCGCTGCCACCTGCCTCCTCCATGTTTGGGGTAATGCTGTAATCAATTGGTTGTACTCTTGGACTGAGCAGACCTTTCCGTACAATTCTAATAACTCCATGAAGGACATAACTCTACCATTCCAATTTACAATATAATTTAAGAACAAAATACCCTTTTCAAACATCTTTCCCATAAATACAGGTATTTTATCAACCAGCACATTTGAGTTCAGCCATAATATTTGCTCTATCTTTTCAGAGGGATGAAATTGAAATTGTAGCCAGCTCTGCAATGCTTGTTTGAAAAAGAGAGATACTTAATACTTAATACTCAATTAATCGAAAATGAGACATGGCAATCTGCACAAAGGCAAAAAGGCAATTTTTAAACAATGAATGAGTTTTTCTTAGTAATCCACTTGAGAACCATTTAGGGTTCAAATACAACTTTTGAATGAGTGAAGCTTTTAGAGAGGTTTAGTGCTTTTATATTTAATAATCTCAACCCAGACAATTCATATTCATTATATAGATAGGCACGTTTTATTTTGTCTGGTTTAGCGTCCCAGATAAAGCGGAAAAGAATTAGCTTATATGATTTAAAAAACGAATCATCAGGAGTAGGCAACGCCATAAGTAAGTGAGTAAACTGAGATATGACTGAGGAGTTAATCAGGGCAATTTTTCCATAAATAGACAGGTATTTACCTCTCCATGGTTGCAGGATCTTGTCTATTTGTACAAGTTTTGTATTGAAATTCATTGTGGAGAGCTTATTTATATATTTTCTGTTATGAATACGGATTAAGTCTACTTCTCCATCAGCCCATTTTATAGGTAAACTGCAGGGTAATGTAAAAGTTCTGTTTTTTAAGGATCCAATATGTAAAATTGTACACTTATCATATTTAAGTTTTAGTCCAGAGAGTACAGAAAAGTTATCTAGATCTTCAATGAGACATTGCAGGGATCTAGCTTGCGGACTTAATATAAAACTTGAGTCATCGGCATGCATGGACACCTTTGTTTTTAAGCCTTGGATTTCTAATCCTCTAATGTTGTTATTGGATCTGATTTTAATAGCTAGCATTTCGATGGCCATAATGAATAGATATGGTGACAGCGGAAACCCTTGTTTAACTCCTCTTGACAATTCAGAAACTCTCTGAGAAGTAGCCGTTATTTACTATTTTACACCTGGGGTTGCTATAAAAAAAATACCCATTTTATAAGAGAATTACCGAAATTGAAAAATTCCAGGCATTTAGAAGTAAAATCCAGTCTTACTTTATCAAATGCCCTTTCAAAATCCGCTATAAATACCATTCCTGGCTTCTTATACGTTTCAGGATGTTCTATTATTTCTAGAAGTTGTCGTATATTATCTCCAATGTATCGTCCATGTAAAAAACCTGTCTGATCATAATGAACAATACCTGGTTAAAACCTTTTAATTCTGAGTGCAATGCATTTTGCTAGGATTTTTGCATCACAACATTGAAGTGTAAAGGGACTCCAGTTTTTTTAGATAGACTGGGTCTTTATATTTGCCATCTGGGTCTTGTTTTAATAATAGAGAAATCAGACCTTCCTGCTGAGTACCTGACAGACTACCATTTCTATAGGAGTAGTTAAAACAATCTAAGAATGGAGCTTTTAATATATAAAAAAATACTTGATATACCTCTACCGGTATGCCATCAAGCCCTGGGGTTTTTCCAGACTGAAAGGATTTAATAGCCTCAAAAAGTTATTCCTCTGTAATTTGGCCCTCGCACTGATCTTTCTGTACATTTGTTAATTTTTTTTTTTTTATATTATTTGGAAAGAATTCCTAAACATAATCTTCATTCAGTGGGAAAGGATGAGACGGAAAAGAGAACATCTGCCTAAAATAATTACCTTCCTTTTTTTAAATATCATTCAGAGAATCATAGATGACTCCGTCTTCAGTTTCTGCTAATTATTTTTGTTAGCGTTCCTGTATAGGAGATTCAGGAAGAATTTTGTGCATTTTTCTCCATATTCCATCCAGTTTGCTTTATTTTTGTAATAGATTACATTAGATCGTTCTTGAATAAGCTCCTCAAGTTCTTTTTGTTTTTCCTCTAACTTATTTTGTATCTCTGTAGTATCATTTTTATTGCTATCTACCTGTATTATTAGTTCATGGATTTCCCTTGTTAATCTTGTCTCTTTAGCCAGAAACTTCTTTTTTATTATTGATGAATATTGAATTGAATGACCCCTGAAGGTACATTTAAAGGTATCCCAAACAATAAGGGGATTTTCTGAACCTATGTCTTAGTTAAAAATAAGTTGTCCTCCAGTAAATTTTGATTACATTTCCAATATCTGCATCCATGTGGAAAATGTATAAGAGTTATGTGAATGCCAATTAGATGATGATCCGATCGCATTCTGTCTCCTATTAAAACGTATTTAACCTTTGATGCAAGAGAGAAAGAGACAAGAAAGTAGTTAAGACAACTAGCTTGATTAAGTCTCCTCCATGTATATTTCACTAGGTCGTATTTTTTTGTCTCCAAATATCCACTATTTCTAATGTGTCCATAATATTTGTGATTTCCTTAAGGGCACAGTGATGATAGTTTGTAGAATGATTACCTTTACGGTCCAGTGAGGTACTTAACACTGTGTTATAGTCTCCTACCATAATGATTAGATCATTTGTTGCCTGTAAGTTAAATAAATTGGTATAAATGTTTTCAAAGAAGTGTGGATCATCCTGATTTGGACCATATAGATTAATAAGCCAAATCTCTTTTTCATCCACTTTCATATCCAAAAGGATCCACCTTCCTTGCGAATCCTTCCTGACTATTTGCACATTCAGATTGAAATTTTTGTTAATTAATGTCATCACACCCTTTGAGTTCCTTTGTCCATGACAGAAAATTATTTCACCACCCCATTCCTTTTTCCACGCAACTTCATCTAAGGATGTAGAGTGAGTTTCCAGTAAACAGTATATGTTATATTCCTTTTCTTTTAGCCACGTAAAGACTGACATTTTTTTTATAATCTGCTAAACCGTTACAATTATAACCGGCTATACTTATTTCACTTATTTTCCCTTACCATAACTACATACTATTCTCAGTATAAATTGACCATAATTAGTGCTTGTAAAGTTACTGCCATCAGAGGTATTATGAAGGTCAAAACTAAAGCTTTCAAATGTCTGATATTTAGAATTCAAGAAATAGGTTCTAGAAATATTTGTTTTATTCCCTTGCCTGTGAGCCAATGCCAATAAATTGAGACAAGATATTATGTGTGTAGCAAATCTGAGTAGGTTGATGTGTATGATATTGGATGTGATACAGTGAGTGTGTACAATGTCTGTATAAGAGTAAGACTATAATGTGTGATGTCCAAATAAATAATAACTCTGCCAATTTGCATGGTTGAGTGTCTATGTGTGTAATATGTAGTGCATATAGCCTTAATATTCATGATGATAATTGTAATCTATATCGTATCACCATCATAGTTGCATCATAATTACCTTTAACATAATTGAAAAACACATCCCAGCAATTCCAAAGCAATTGACATTTCACATGATCATGAAAGAGACCTTGCATTACTCTAGAGACGGCTTCACTACAGCACAAATGTATTCCGTACAATATGTTATTATTCCCCAATGCCCCTATTCTGATATCTTCCCCTTGCTTGTTGTAAACATATATACACTTGTAGACAAATACATAAAAAAAGAGAGACAAACAATAAACACATTAAATTATAAAACAGCTCTCGACAATAGAGAAGGAGAGAAGAGAAGAGAAAAGAGAGAGACTGAGAGAAGAGAGCGAGAACAGGTGTGTGTGTATGTATAAGTCCGTATGTGTAAGCAAGCATGTAATTGAGTACGTGTGTGTTCATATCCACTTCATAATGTTCAGATATTTTTTACAGTTCCCATACCTTCTTTTTTTCGTAACCTGAAGTCCCTGTAGAATTTAGTACAGCCACGGTGTTATGGCGCTGTTTCGGAATAGCTGTCCATCTAGGCACGCTTACCATTCTCCCTTTGTTGGCTTTGTACCGGATACAGTCTCTTACGACTTTCGTTTATCTCCCTTGGAAATTGGTCATTGAGACCGAATTTGGTCCCTTTAAGCTCCCTTCCCCTGCTTTTGATCAGCTCCTTTTGTTGGTATTGTTCAAATTTTGCGATGATCGGTCGGGGACCCTTGGTCTTGTCACTTCGAGCTCCAAATCTGCGTACTCAGTGGAAAGCCACCTTGTTTACAGTCTCCATGGGAAGTTTCAAGGCGGATTGCATGAATTCTCTGATCGCGCCCTCTGGATTATTGGATGCGTCCTCAAGAATCCCAGAAAAAAAATGTTTTTCATGCATGCTACGACTTTGTATGTCTAGTAGCGACTCCTTCATCACCCTGTTTTCCCTGAGTAGACAATCCATGTTGGAATCGTGGATTTTTACCTTGGCTGTGAGTGTCTTGTTTTCTATTTGGAGCGTGACAATTTCACGCTGGATGAGCTCCCAACTCCCCCTCAGCACTGTTACCTCCTCACACAACTTTTCCAGTGTTGCATGGATTCCAGCCAGAGCACTAGCCTCTACCTCAATGGTAAGTAAATCGTCCGTGTCTGTAGATTAATCTGTTTTTCTATTTTTTGTCACGTTAATGTTATTTTGTGAGTTGGTCTGATCTTCCCATGATGTAGTATGTTGTTCCTCCATAGCATAAAGCTGTTGGTACTTGTTGATTTCCTTCAGGATCTCCTTAGTATCCAGATTGGCTCTTTACTGCAACCAGTTGTTTTAAGTAAAGATAACAATGAGTCTTTCCAACGACAATGACAGGTGTCTGTGGTACAGCCAGCTAGCACTCACGGAATCCACACAAAAAAAGGAACACAAACTTGCAGTCCCAGCCGTAAAGGCTAACCGTGTCGTGGAATCCTTAACAACAAAACTTTAGTTCGGATTGGTCTCTTTTTTGCTTTATTGATTAAGGCAGCTCCAAAATGCAGGTGTTTCAGCCTAGCTCAGTGCTTTCTGTGGTGAAGCTGCAGCCAGCATAAAGTACAGAGTGTAGGGGTTGGTAATCTTCTCTAGTTGCACTATGGTGTTGAATGCTGAGATATAGTCAATGAACAGCATTCTCACATAGGTGTCTCTCTTGTCCAGGTGGGAGAGGACAGTGTGGAGTGAAATAGAGATTGCGTCATCTGTGTATCTGTTGGGGCGGTATGCGAATTGGAGTGAGTCTAGAGATGATGGTGCTGATGTGAGCCATGACCAGCCCTTTAAAGCATTTCATGGCTACAGATGTGAGTGCTACAGGGCAATTTAGACAGGTTACCCTGGGGTTCTTAGGCACAGGGACTATGGTGTTCTGTTTGAAACATGTAGGTATTACAGGCTGGGTCAGGGAGAGGTTGAAAATGTCAGTGGACACTTGCCAGCTGGTCAGCGCATACTTGGAGTGTGTGTCCTGGTAAATCTGCGGTCTTGTGAATGTTAACCTGTTTAAAGGTCTTACTCACATTGAATCCTCGAAGCGTCGAGCCAAGAGAAGCACAATGTGCGATGTGTCAGGGAGAGAGACGAGGCAGAGCGAGGCAGACAAGCATAACCCCTTCCTTGCCCCTGCTCCAGAAAGTGACAACAGCAGTGCACCCTGAGCTTCACCACACCATATACGCTGCTCATTTGGAGACTGGCGATAAAGGCTTATCCACTGTACAGAGAGGGGACGCTCAGCTCTGATGGTGGGGGTTTGATGGAGCAGTAAGTGCCGGGGGTGTCAATTATGTCACTACACCCTTACAGAAGCATCACCCCTACACAGTTCCTGCAACGTGTGCCCTCACATAGACATCTCAGGTGTTATGTCTTTTTCTGGGTCTCTCTCTCTTTGATGGTGGCTGCCTCTCATAACATAACCATGTGCGGGTGGTGTGATGAAAAAGCGAGGCAACCTGTTTTCATCAAGTCTCATTTTTTTTGTCAAAATAATTCACCTACCATGACCCCCATGATGAAAGCTGATGAATAACCAAAGCCCCATTGTTCCCGTGCATTGCTTCCTCTGCACTTTAAATACATGACAGAAACAGAACACAGGGCTCAGTTACATTGTGAATTGAGCAAATTCCTGATTAAGCTATAAGCTCTTTATAAAAGCGTCTAATATCTCCACCTCCAGGCAACCATAGCCATAAGCCCATTAAGTGCAATGTACTAATATGCTAAGCTGGCTGAACAGTGAACTCATAAACAAACATTTGCTTCATAGATGTACATATAAGGCATTGGTCAAAGGCTGCTCATTAGTCTCTGACTCCGATCACAGGTGCCATAGTTAAGTAGGCAGAGACAGCTCACTAGACTAAACAGACTTAGTCAGGCACTTTCTCTCTAAATACAGTACCTCACACATGACTTCAGCATCAGTGTTGTGTATTCATGGATGCCAAGGGAAGCCAGGTTTCCCCCAAAAATTGACCAACATTTTTTTTTTTTATATAATAATAATTAATCTTTTGTATCTCTGTGTTTCATAATTTTCCTTAAAAATTGTAGGCCACCCATCTGATGCTGTCTTGTCCAAAAGAGTATGACATTGTTGCCGCCCGTAGAACTGAATGCAGTGGAAGCCAGCGAGCATTTGGCTTCCTTTGATTAAAAAATAATAAATAATAGCCAATCAGCGTTGAGCTAAATTGAGTGGCTGTTTACTGTTTATTTTACTTATGTAAATAAGGTATTTCTGTTTTTTAGATTTATAAAAACCTGTTTTCTCTTTTTCCTTATGGGGTATAGTGTGTAGATTGATGAGGATTTTAATTTATTTAATCGATTTTAGAATAAGGCGGTAATGTCATGTAATGTAACAAAATGTGGAAAAAGTCAAAGGGTCTGAATACTTTCCGAATGCACTGTATATATAGCATTCTGTTGGTGGCAAGATATTTTTATAATAATTTTAATTTAAAAACTTGAAGTGTTGAATCAAGTGTTGTTTTTTGTACCAGTTCATAAACCATTTGCCATGGAATCGGTACATCAAAAATCTCTTCCCAATTATTTTGCAACCTGTATGGCGCAGTTGTCAACATTGTTGTCCTCAAATGAAACTGGTATATTTTTCTATTTATACCAATTCCTCTCAGCCAATTTGTATCTTTAATATATGGCAGGCAAACAAGTTCCCTACCTTCTCTCTTTTCGACTTGCCTCCTCCATTTTTATGGTAATGCTACAATCAGTTCTTTGTAAGTTTGGATTGAGCAGACATTTCCATATATTTTCGATAGCTGCATACGTGACATAATTCCTCTGTTTCCATTCATAATATCATTAATAAAAATAATACAATTTTTAAACATTTTCCCATAAATAATATATTTTTTCTTAATCAGTGTATTTGAGTTTAACCATAACATTTGTTATAATATTTGTTCTATCTTTTCTGGAGGATAAAACTAAATTGTAAGCAGCTTTGTAAGGCTTGTTTAAGAAAGTGTGATACTTTAAACAAAATGTAAATTTCATGAAATGAGAAGTTGTAATCTGTATAAAGGCAAAAAAAGGCAATTTTTGAACAAAGGATGAGCCTTAATAATCTACTGGAGATTTTGAGATTTTGAGTTTAAGTATAACTTATGTATGAGTGAAGCTTTTAGTGAGAGGTTTAAATCTTTAATATTTAATCATTTTAGCCCCCAAACTCATATTCATGATATGAATAGGCTTGTTTTTTAGCCAGGTAGCCTCGGACAACAAAAAATGAAAGCGTGAACTGTATATGATAGAACGTTTCTTTGACATGAAAGACAGGAGGGTGGCATTGGTATTTCTCTACAAGCATGGTGAGTCAACATGCCTTTTCTACTTGAAACGGTGCTGGAATAGCAGAGGCAGCTCCTGTTTTCTTTGCAACTTGCGGTAACTCTCTGTGGTTCTAAATCAATAGTTGTTTAGTGGTCCAAAAATTTCAGAAACATTAACTTGCTTGACCATGCTGTAAGTCATGCACGTAACAAGGGCACTGCGTTCATCCACCTCTGGCCTGCTGGCCCCCCTACCTCTGAGGAAGCACGGTTCCCGCTCAGCCCAGTCCAAACTGTTCGCTGCTCTGGCACCCCAATGGTGGAACAAGCTCCCTCACGACGCCAGGACAGCGGAGTCAATCACCACCTTCCGGAGACACCTGAAACCCCACCTCTTTAAGGAATACCTGGGATAGGATAAAGTAATCCTTCTAACCCCCCCCCCCTTAAAATATTTAGATGCACTATTGTAAAGTGGTTGTTCCACTGGATATCATAAGGTGAATGCACCAATTTGTAAGTCGCTCTGGATAAGAGCGTCTGCTAAATGACTTAAATGTAATGTAAATGTAAATGTTTGTTACATGCAATATGCTTTGTGGGGATTCACCGGACAGAGGTTGCTCTCTGGTTTTGTGATGAAACAAAGGAATGGTTGAATTTATTATGCCACCATGTCTTCTTATTGTCTCAGCCATAGGCCTATATATCACGGTCACAAGGCATATGAACTAGCAGGTTATGTAGCAAACAATTCAATTAATATGGCTTTTTTTTCTTTCTTGGCTTCCCCAGTGATTTTACCCACACACCGCTACTGTGTTGTGCTCCCCCCACCCCCACCTTTTCATTGAAAAACATTTGTTTAAAAAAAAATAATTGTGCAGTTTTTTCTCCCACCCTCCTTTGCTCCCTCGATCAGGTTGTGTCCTAGAGTCATTCTAGCAAGCTGACATTCCATTAGAGGTCTGTCCATGCTAATTAACGCCTAATTTGAAAAAGTCCCCCACTTTCTCTCTCTCCCTTAATCTCTTTCTTTCACTTCCTCTCTCTTCTCGCTCCCTCTCTCACTTTCTTTCTCTCTCCCTCCTTCTCTTCTACCCCACTCCACTGTGGCTTGGTTATTTGTTTTACATTCCATAGAGACACAGAGACAGGATATGCCTTGGGACGGAGGGTACGAAACACAGCTCGTTGGGCACCCACCTAACTCCCAACCAACATCCTCATCCATCGGTACGTCAGTAAATAAATCCCCCCCGCATTCACCTCGCTGCCTTCAACCTTTGAAGTCAGATCATTAGTTGCTTTACACACCTGAAGAATCACATATTGGGAGATGGAAACATCAAATGCACTCGAAACTAACCACAGCAGGGAGAGAGAGACACCTGATGAAAAAATAGAAAGATGCTGGAAGAGTTTCTGAGGGAACCAAATGGCACAAGCAGCGAGGCAGATGATCATACATACACTACCGTTCAAAAGTTTGGGGTCACTTAGAAATGTCCTTGTTTTGAAAGAAAAGCAAATTTTTTTGTCAGACTGGCCAATAAAAAGAAAAGATTAAGATGGGCAAAAGAACACAGACACTGGACAGAGGAACTCTGCCTAGAAGGTCAGTGTCACGTCCTGACCAGTAAAAGGGGTTGTTTGTTATTGTAGTTTGGCCAGGGCGTGGCAGGGGGTGTTTGTTTAGTGTGTTTCGGGGTTTTTGGTTTATGTTCTATTTTTTTTATTTCTATGGGTTTTTTCTAGTTTTTCTATGTCTATGTTAGTTTTGTCAATGACCTCCAATCAGAGGCAACTGTTTGTTGTTATCTCTGATTTGATACCATATTTAGTTGTGTGTGTTTTCACTTGTGTTTCTGGGTGGTTGTTTCCTGTTTAGTCTGAGCACCTTACAGGACTGTTTTTGTCGTTTGTTTTGTGTAAGTGTTTTTTCCCTTCTAATAAAAAGATGATCAATATACCCGCTGCATTTTGGTCTACCTACAACGATGCTTGTTACAGCCAGCATACCGGAGTCGCCTCTTCGCTGTTGACGTTGAGACTGGTCTTTTGCGGGTACTATTTAATGAAGCTGCCAGTTGAGGACTTGTGAGGCGTCTGTTGCTCATACTAGACACTCTAATTGTCACGACTGTGACGGATGGTGGCGCCCCTCCTCGGCCGGGCGGGGCTCGGCGGTCGTCGTCGCCGAACTACTAGCTGCCATCGATCCCTGTTTGTTTCACTTTCGTTTGGTTAGGTCTAGGTAGGCACGCACCTGTTTTGGGTTAGTCATTAGAAAGGGGGGGTTATTTAGGTTAGCGTAGGATGTATGGTTTTTGTACGTGATTGTGTTTCTCTGTTTGTTTCGCTTGGTGACACTCTGATTTTGTATTTTGCGGTAGTGCGTGTGTTTGCACCAACAGTGTTTTGTCCCCTGTGTTTGGGGCACCTTGTTTTGTTGTGCGCTTTGATCGCTGTTTTGGGAAGGCTTGTGTTTTAGCCGTTGTGCTTATTAAAGCCGCTACCCTGTATCGCAGCTTCCTGCATTTTATTCCTCACCCACTACACCCAAGCTTGACACTAATGTACTTGTCCTCTTGCTCAGTTGTGCACTGGGGCCTCCCACTCCTCTTTCTATTCTGGTTAGAGACAGTTTGCGCTGTTCTGTGAAGGGAGTAGTACACAGCATTGTACGAGATCTTCAGTTTCTTGGCAATTTCTCGCATGGAATAGCCTTCATTTCTCAGAACAAGAATAGATTGACGAGTTTCAGAAGAAAGGTCTTTGTTTCTGGCCATTTTGAGCCTGTAATCGAACCCGCAAATGCTGATGCTCCAGATACTCAAAGAAGGCCAGTTTTCAGCTGTGCTAACATAATTGCAAAAGGGTTTTCTAATGATCAATTAGCCTTTTAAAATGATAAACTTGGATTAGCTAACACAATGTGCCGTTGGAATACAGGAGTGAGGGTTGCTGATAATGGGCCTCTGTACGCCTATGTAGATATTCCAGAAAAAATCATCCGTTTCCAGCTACAATAGTCATTTCTAACATTAACAATGTCTACACTGTATTTTTGATCAATTTGATGTTGTTTTAATAGACAAAAAAAGTGCTTTTCTTTCAAAAACAAGGACATTTCTAAGTGACCCCAAACTTTTGAACGGTAGTGTACATTTTATCACTCAATTATCAATCCACCATCCGTCATCAACACAGAGACATTCCCGACAGTAACGTCCTTGGAAATACCCTTCATTATAAACCTAATGATGAAGGAAGAGGATTTGAAATTAATGTAATTTTCTGTATGAATATTCGGTCCTTAGGAGAGAGAGCTGCTACTTCTAAGGTGGAATCTGATTTGTCACTGTTTGTGTACACAATAAAAAATAACATTTTTGTTTTTTACGGTAACTTAATGGCAGCTAGTTACTGTAAAAAAGGTACAGTATGTTACATTACTGTGAACTTTGTGTGCGCTCCTCCACCCATCCTCCACCCATCCTCCCTTCACTCTCAACTCCACAGTCCCAGCATGCATTGCACCCACACCACAGTGAGATGAGGAAGCTGGATCGAGACTATGGTTGTTTTTACCATGCAGGGATTAATCATGTCAATGATTATGCACTCTACCAAAATCCTCCACTGGACATTAGCTGGGAATTAATTACATTTGAACTTAGGATCGGGGTAATTTATTGGGGAGGAGATCAATGATTGCCTGTCTTAACAGCTGTCCTGTAGACATGAAGGACTAAGTTATAACTAGAATACATCTGTTGCATCTTCAAATTACTGTAGGCCCTGTGGTTTCACGGAACCCTGCAGTCATGAAAGGTCTGTAATGACTCCATGTTGTGTAGGAGAGAGAACAAAAAAACATTTGAATCTTAATTAGACTCCACATCTAAAAGTATTCATTCATTCTATTACTTGTTCATTTCCACAAACGAACTTGTTTGCTTGGTTTGATTATCTGATTGCAAAAATGACAAAAGATGAGCCTAAGAGAGCTAATTGTCTCTTAAAGACCCCACACACCGTAGGCAAAAACATCAATGTCATCATTAGCATTCTCCTATTAAAATCTTTGTCCTTTGCCTTCCTCTGGCTGCTCTGTCTGTCCCCTGCTCTATTTGTGTCCCTGTCACCGCACGCACACGCGCACGCGCGCACACACACACACACACACACACACACACACACACACACACACACACACACACACACACACACACACACACACACACACACACACACACACACACACACACACACACACACTTCATTGGCAAGGTGAACTCAGCAGGAGGCACTGCATGTAGCTTTGACGATGCAGACGTGAGAGGTCTTCTAAAACTCACTGTGTATGCGTATGCGTGTGTATATGTGCAGATGGAGGACATTTATAAAGAAAGAGATGAGTTCAGTCAGGGCCAGGCCTTGCCTTTTGGGGGCCTGTCATGCCAAACAGTGTCACCCTCTACGTCACAATGGGATTCGATGAGTTCTAGCTTCTGTTGCTAGGGCTGATGCTAGAACTTGCAACATTCTGACCGGATTACGTAATGAACCAAAGCGTCCATTGCTATACTGGTTGCTTGGCTCTATTTTACCTCGGAGGAGGATGCGGGCAGTTCTAGTTCTATTTCACCGCATAAACGCTTGCTCAGTCTGCGCAAAATTATTACCTCAGAATTGCTCTCCAAGGACAGGGTTTTTGATGGTGACAACCTGCGGACTACCTGCTGCTTCAGAGGACCGAAAAGACTGGAAAGAGAACACTTTCTTTACCATGTATTGTCTAACTACATATTGATAAATAGGAATATGTAATTTAAGCTGTTTTTAAAGATTGACGTTTCTAGCTACTGTACTTACGTACCTCAGCCTGTCTGCAGACAGTTTTATTTAGCTAACGTTAGCTAGCTAGCAAGCAAGCTTCTGTAACTTTTATTGCAGCTTTCTGTTTGTATGTAGCTTGCACTTCAATGCCATCCTTCGAGGAGATTTTCTTTTATCTTTTCAACCAGGCGAAGTACTATTTAGACACCACTGATCTCGACAAGAGGCGCAAAATTCAGATGAATTCACAATTCAGCGTAACATTAAACAGTTAACTTCAATTAGATAACTGGACGGATTTAGTTATGAACAACCATTTTCCATCTAACGTTAGCTAGTCGCAAGCTATACACATAGTTCATTGGAGGCTGCTGAGGGGAGGATGGCTCATAATAATGTCTGGAATGGAGTAAATGGAATGGTATCAAACACGTGGTTTCCATGTTTGATACCATTCAAATTAATCCATTCCAGCCATTATTATGAGCCGTCCTCCCCTCAGCAGCCTCCACTGATATAGTTATATGTCTATCACATTGAGGTGTCTAGCTATAAGTTACACCTGATCAATCAAATGGACAGGTGTAAACTAGATGTCTTCACTCGACATACACAGGGGGGGGGGGGGAGTGAGAAAGAAAGGATGAAAATACGAGAGGGAGAGAGAGGTAGGAAGAGCGTGGAAGACATACAGGGAGAGAGATGGAGAGAGAGAAACAGAGAGAGAAAGACAGCAGTGCAAATATACTTAGACATGAGTATTTCAACAACTCTTCTCTCCGAACTTGTTAGGCAATGATATATACCTACAGGGGAAGGATGGCCAGCCACACAGGAAGGTGATTTTTACTAAGGAGGAGAAGGAGGCCGTGCTGACCGAAATGCATGCTGGCCATTTCGGAGTGAACCCCATGAATGCTAAAATCAACATACGCTTCTTCTGACGGGGAAGTGTCAAGGAGGTGGACAGTTGGGCAAGTGAAATAACCTTTTGTTTATCAGTCACATTATATTATATCTGAAATTATTATGATTTCAATTAATGTCATATCAGAGAGCACACAATGTTTCAATTTGTCACTTTTTGCATAAAGGTCAGTACCCTGTCTAGCCTGACAGAAGTTTGAAAGGGCGAAGACTGTGGCCCCGGAGTTGAAGCCCATCAAAGTTTTTTCACCATGGCATATGATCGGTAATTGTCCCAATTCAAATTTTGCCCTGATAAGTTGTTTTGTAATGGTTTCTTTATTTGACCACTTGCGAGGCCACCAAGGCAATGGTGGACATCTTCAACACCCACGGTTCTCCTGAGGTCATCTTGAGTGACCGAGGTCATGAACACTGGAACAAGGTACTGAACGGATGTTATAGGTTATATTCTGTCACCAATGGTTTGTTTTATTTATTTTTTACAATTTGTTTTTGTTTTTCCATAGTACATAATCAGACATATTTAAATATCTTACAATGTCAATAGATATCGCTTTCCTACTCCCTCCTCCAGGTTTGGTGACTGACCAACCAGACCCTCAAGACTGCCATTGGCAAGTCCCTTGATTGGCACAGTACCAGGAAGGGTGGGAAAACAACGTGAAGGTAATTCTCTTTGCACACAACAGCAGCATCCAGGCTGAGTACAGACAGGAGCCGTAGCTGTTGACTGAGGTAAACAATGCAACTTTATATACAATTATTGCAGATACTGTAGTCTTTCAAATTTGTGATTGACTTAGTGTTTTTGTTTGTCTATTGCTATTTTTGGATAACGTACTTACTGAAACCCGACCTGATGTGGTGGAAGTTGTCGAACCAGATCAGAACGCTTTCGAGTACTACCTACAGGCACGGACTGAGAAGGATGTGGATGTTTTTGACCAGGTAAAAATGATTGTCCGCTGTTAATTTATTTTATAACACTGCACTAATCCATCACATTTTCTCACAGTTGAGTGTAACCTGTGTGTTTGCTTGTTTTACGTCTCTGTATCCTACCTTTTTCCTTTGAACTTTGCTCCTGTTCTCCAGGTTTGGGTTCTGCCCAACACCCAGACGTGGATCCACCCTATGTCCTCCATTACCAACCACCCTCTAACTTTTCATTACATCATCTACAGCTACTGTTGTTGTCATTATCTGCTAAGAAAGTTTTCTTGCACTATCTAAACACTAGCACTGCAAATACTCAGAACAAAGAGAGCAGCAGTGCCTGGACTTTGCAGTCTCCCTCTTAAAGTCCCCCTTCTGAGACTGGCTGCCTGTTGAGAACAAGTGACAGGCAAAATTCCACACACCAGAATTCAGTATTTTAGTCTATGATTGCCATGTGAGTGCACAAAACATCTGTGAAAATAAATTAATGACACAACTGTACCAAAAACTATCAAAGTTTATGTATTAAAATCTTAAATGTTGCCAGGTTGGTTTTCACAGCTGTTTCACAAGATGTTCATTATTGTAAGTTGTAAGGTATCCTTTGATGGTATTTATTTGTTCCACATTATTCATTGTTGTATCCTAGGACCTACAATAGATACATACTGTATATGAGCTGCGTGAGAAAAATAAATCGTAGTAAAGGACTACTGAAATTATATTATTTCAGTGTAGATAAGGGAAGGGCAGGTTAAAATAAAAACATGACAGCCTGACAAGCCAGTGTATGAATCAAATGGATTTGCATATGAATGGAGTAGAAATTAGCTGACTTTGGGATCTGTAAGGTAAGTCACTTTAATGTGTCAAGCAGATTACACGTTTCTTTGCCATTTGTATCATGAAGGAGAGGCAATGCATGCTTGAATTTTATCAAGTAGAAAGGGAAGAGGTAGAAAGGATGCTGTTGTCTCTTTTGGATGACAAGTCATCTGGTACCGATAATCTTGGCGCCAAATTGCTTAGAGTTACAGCTAACCAAATATCTACCCTAATCATATTTTTAATAGGTGCTTGATGTATGGGGTGTGCCCAGAAGTCTGGAAAGAGTCAAAGGTTATTCCACTACCTAAGGATGAAAAATCTGCATTCGTCCAATAAGCTTGCTGCCTGTGTTAAGTACATAATTGGAAAAAATTGTATCTGTACAAATCAATAATTATTTCTCATGTAATGGTCTGATAAAGGGTTTCCAGCATGCATTCAAAGAAGGGCATTCTATGAGTATGGTCTTAGCACAAATGACAGATGGTTGGTTAAAGAGTATGGATGACAGGAAGTTAGTTGGTGCAGTGTTGCTAGATTTCAGTGCTGCTTTTGATGTAATTGATCATGAACTGTTACTAGGTAAACTCAAATGTTATGGTTTTAAGTCTGCTGCTCTATCCTGGATGGAAAGCTATCTATCCAGAAGGCAAAAAGTGTTCTTAATATTAGCTTTCAAACAGTAAAGATATACACTGTGGTGTTCCTCAAGGAAGTTGCCTAGGCCCACTTTTCTCCTCTATCTTTACTAATGATTTACCTTCAGTAAAGAACAAAGCAAGAGTTGTCATGTATGCTGATGACTCTACAATGTATAGCGCAGCACAGAATGTAATGAGCTAACAGATGTACTGAGCAGTGAACTAAGAATGGTGTCTGAGTGGGTTGATATGAACAAATTGGTGTTGAATGTTTCTAAAACAAAATGTATTGTATTTGGCTCAAGATATATGCTTGCTGATGATCCCCAATTGAATGTGTTGATGAATAGAACGCATGTAGAGCAAGTGAAAAAAAAACTGCTAGGCGTCATGTTGGACTCAGCTTTATCATGGTCAGAACACATAGATAATATTGTTATTAAGATGGGTAAGGGAAGTACTGTTACAAGAAAATGTTCAGAGTATGTAACATCTAGCACACTGAATCAGGTGATTCAATCCCTGGCCTTATCACACTTAGACCACTGTCCAGTTATATGGTCATCTGCAGCAAAGAAAGATATAAAAAAAGCTCAAAATCGCTCAAAACAGGGCTGCCAGATTAGCTCTTCATTGCGCTATCTATATGAATACTATACAAATGCATCAGAATCTCTCATGGCTTCATGTTGAAAACAAATTACTATCCAGTCTTCTGATTTTCTTTCGGGATGTTATATTTAAAAATATATATTTTTCAGGCCAGTTAGTACATACTAGCAACACGCATAACCACCAAACCAGACAGGCAAATTCAGGGCAGCTAAGACAACCCAAGCCAAGGACAAAGGTAAATCCACCTTCAAGAAAAAAATAAAAGAGCATGTAATGCGATAGACCATATGACTGGACAGGAAATAGAAAGCATCAACTGAATGTTAAATGTGTTCCTTGTCAGGTATTTTAATTGTCTGTATTGTCTACTTGTTTAATGTTTGTGAAGTCTTGATTTGTAGTTGTTTGTAATGTCTTGTTAATTGGTGTTGGACCCCAGGAAGATTATCTAGCATTACGGCGTTAGCTAATGGGGATCCTAATAAAAATTACAAAATCTATCCAAATAAATGTGCAACGCATGTGCGGGACACAAACGGTGGAGAAACTTTTCTTCCAAAGGGCGATGGTGGAAAACCACAAGCTCTAAGGCAAGACAATTTAATTACCGCTGGCTTTAGGCATAAAGGAGGGTTAGGTAAGTTACCTTAGATAACCCCAGGGCAAATTGTTGGCACAAATGGTGGACTGACAGTGTGTGCAGCTCACTCACTCGCTTTGCAGATGTTTAGGAAAATACTAAAGAAGTTTTAAAGGAGAAATATTTAATCTCCACGATTTCCATCAGCCCAAAAGGCTGCTGTGAAATAGCTTCAAGAAAAATGACAAGTCCCAAGATGGGGCTGAAGGTTAGGAGACTGGACGTAAGCGACATGCTCCTTTCATAAAATGACAACAGAGAGTGCTTCCCTACTGTGGTACTGTCAAAGACTATATGACAGGTCAAGATAATGGCTAAATAGACCTTTGCAGTGGAGAAAGCCTTCCCTCTGTCCAAAAGGTCTTGCAAAAGCATAGAACCTTGTAAAAACACCCCCACCCCGCTCTCTCCCATAAAGGGAGGTAGAGCGGGTAGTAGCCCACTGCGTTTACCAAGCACACTGGTAGAAGGGAACAAAGGAAAATGTCTGAGCATTGTGTTCTTGAGAGTACCAGATAGCTGTTTGGGGCTAGGTCACCTGATAAGGATACTGTCCCTCCCATCTTTTTTTACCAGAAAGTATTGCTAATGAAAAGCTATAGACAGGTTGGCTGACAACATCACAAAAATTATGCATCGATATAGTGCATGTGTTGCTATGATTCTAAACAGTCAGATAGTAAGCAACAATGACAAGAAGCGGCCATGTGGGGAATCGCAGGTGGCTCTTTTCAGCTCATTTTATCTGGTTATTTATATTATGTTTTGTTGTGAGGTATTTTGACTGATGTCATATCTATGCTAATATGTCTAAAATATGCTAGCTAGCTAGCTAACTAACAACTGTAACAATGTATTTGAGAGACAAGTTGTGCAAATGTATTTATGTTTTTAATAAACATTTGGAAATTAAACATAGTTTACATATCGTCAACAGTCTAAGCCAAGGCCATATTTTTTTCCCCCATAGTTGCACGCATGCAGCTTCTGTTGCTAAACAACCAACCTGTCTATACTGACTGTGGATCTGAGTTGCCGTAGGCTTGTTGAAAAATCCCAAAAGCCTGGTGGGCTGAGGGGGTTTTGTAGTGAGCCAAGAAAACCTCTACCCTTGGGAACACAAACACTTGGGAACCCCGGGGATGAAACTGTTTGAGCTGGTGGCGTGCCGAGGAAGTGCACTCGTAAGCCTGTTCTATTGCAGGGTTTCACAAACAGTCTTGGGGCTTGTCAAATAGTCAAATAGCCAAGTCATCATCAAGCTAATATTATTTTAATTAGCTGTGCAGTGCTAGGGCAAAAATAAAAACGTGCACCCAGGGTGGGCAGCAGGACCGAGTATGGGAAAACCCTGTTCTATTGTGTTCACTTTCGCGTAATAGATAGTTTAGAGGCAAAATGCTTTGAATGATTAGAGGGCCATGAAAGATGGCGACTGGCATTCTGTCATCCTGCTCCGTTAGTCTGATGAGACCGGAGGGAGAGCAGACATGCTGACTTGGCTAGAACCTGAAAAAGGCACTGAGAGAGAGTCTAAGGGAGGAGGGCACTTATGGTTAAAGTGCCCTCTCCTCCTTTTCCCATATAAGCAAGGTCACGCAGTGAGCTACTGCACAGCAAATAGGGTTTGTTTCCCCACTGCCGTGTGGGTCGAAGAGAGGGAGGAATGGCTTACGTTAAACCTGAGAGAGAGGGTAGGACAGGGGACTATAGGCCTTGCACACTATCCTCCTCTGCCACTAGGGCTGTGCACTAGGTTGGTCGATCCCTCTTGCCCCCTCTATGGGGGTTAAGAGGGCGAAACCTTTCTGTGGCTGCAGCAAATGACTCCGGATTTGCCCTGGTTCATGGGTCTAACCTGGGTATGGGCAGTCTGCTGTGTCGCCGGAGATCTAAGACCCCCAAAGCCAGCTTGTTCGCTCCTCCCAGCTGTGAGGCTGGGACAAATAGCTGCAGGAACTGACAGGCTGCCACGGAACCCGGGTCTGCGGGGCAAGCAGAGATGAAGGCTTCGTCTTTGTCGTGACATGACTATCATTAATGTGATGACTGCTATTCATCAAATAATTTCCTACTATGTTTAATTATTACTCAATTAAATTAATCATGTAACAATTAACTCATTAGGAATTTGGGGCACCACGGGTAAAGTTTATTTAATGAATTAACTCAAGAACATATCGATATCATACCAGTCATCAATTAATAATTTACTCATATCAGACTCTTTCTGAATTTCGTTGACTTCGTAAATCTGCACAACACTAACCTAAGTGATGAATCAGTGTAAGACAAATTGGCTTAAATATTTATTTACTAACTAACTCGGTCCATCTATGGGAACGTCCCGTGTGGCTCAGTTGGTAGAGCATGGTGTTTGGTATGCCAGGGTTGTGGGTTCGATTCCCACGGGGGACCAGTACGGGGAAAGAAATGTATGAAATGTATGCATTCACTACTGTAAGTCGCTCTGGATAAGAGTGTCTGCTAAGTGACTAAAATGTTAAAAAAGTAAAAATATAGTTCAATGCAAGTCTCTGGTTGTCCACCAGAGGTCACAATGTCCTTCTTAGTTAAAGGCTTATTTTCTTCTGGCGCGTTCTTAGAATGGATACATCAGAGGTGTACCACATGGTGGTGAAATGGATCTATTTTTCCCTCCCATCTTTGGTCAATTGTCCTAGACTACATTACAAGCAGAGCTGCAGATGATGCATGGTTTGGTCTAGTCTTCACCTTCTTCACTCGTCAAGAGTTTCAGAGGGTCTTACCATTTTCTGGTCTTGTTGTTTTTACGTGTGGACCACAACCTCACGTTCTCTGGTCTGTATTTAAATTCTCAGCGCATCCTATATTTAAGCACTCTGGCCTTGGAGGGCGGTTCCATCATGTGGACTCAAAGTCTTGCTTGATGTTGAAGTTTTGTCAAGAGTCTCTCTCTACACACAGCACATTCTTTTGTTCAATTCTGCAGAGCAAGAGGGAGAAAATTTACGACCGGCATTAATTCATAAAACTGGCCCAACTCCCCCTTCTTCTCTGTCAGACCTGTGCCGAGCTGATCTGAGTCATGACACCTTCTTTCTTATGCATGTAACACTTCTGCTGCATGGTGGTGACAGTGGGCCCGGACAGCTCCTTGGGTTATACTGGGGGATCCAGGAGATCCACTTTTTCTTTGTCAGTTAAGCTGGACAAGCTTAACAAAAGTGCCCTCTCTCCCACCACCGCCAAGCCTTGTATGGCATTACGGGAGGAGCAGAAGTTTAGGTCTGTAACTATACAGATCTCATCCCAGGCATCTGAATCCCAGGCATCTGAATCCCAGGCATCTGAATCCCAGGCATCTGAATCCCAGGCATCTGGATCCCAGGCATCTGGATCCAGCTGTTTCCCCACCTCCTCCAGTAACTCAGCCTGGTAAGCAATCAATAAAAAGTTCACGTTAAGTGCTCTGATCGACTGGGCCGAGGCTTTGTAAGTCTTCTGGAAAATGGAAGCAGAAAAGCTCTCCGACTTTCGAGGGAGGGAGTTACTGGCGGTGTTAGCAGCACAACGTTTGGAGTTGAGGTAGTCAGCCAGTGACGACTCCACCGTAGGGGAGGAAAACCCGATTTCTTCAATTTTTTGCACGTCCAGGATAGGGGACCCCTTAGCAAGGATCTTGCTTGTAAAGGGCTTTTCCAATGAGCCGTTAGCATCCCTAAGCAGTTGTTTAACTTGGGCCACACGAGCCAGGAGTCTTTTCCCGTTGTGCAGGTCCTACTGGAAGCTGAGTCTGGCCAAAGGCTCTCTTGCAAATGTCAAAGAGCCCAAACTCCAAGCGTAGGGGATACACATTATATTCCCAAGACAATCTCAGGGCGTTGGATAGACAACTTTACCGCCCTTACGATGACAGTACCAAGAGAGCCCACTACACCAACAGCAATCACATAGGCCTACAACCTAAATTCCTCTGGATCACATTGACAAATGGTAGTCTCCTTCAATTCCAACCCTCCAAGGCTACTCAGGTCTAGTGGCAAAAGGCACTGCATCTTTCTGTGAGACTGAATATAATTTAAAAGTGACAGTGGAGATTTTACAACAGCAGCATTCTACACAAACATCACCTATTGGAACAAATGAGAAATATTCTAAGAAGGATCTTAATATTCATCCTCATGTTAATCCTTGATCTCCATGATTTGAGCAGTTCATGTCCATGTTCACATTTTCCCCACTGCAATACAAGTGGAACCAGTAGATTTGTGTTGACTGCCAATATCTGTCTGCCTGCCAATATCAGGTTTGCAAAGCTTCATCCAAAAGAAGACAATTTACTTAAAGGTGCTAAACATCGAAGAGTGAACTTGAAATTGTGTAAAAGTCCTCAATTGCTCAACCCCCGCTGTTCTTTCTGATTATCCGTGCTATGCGGGGAAAGGAATATTTCCCTCCTTGAGAAAATAATAGTTTTTTACGCTTTTAATGATGAATGTCATGTGCCTCATTTTTGTGCGAGATCGCGAGTTGTTTTCACAACCACGCTGTGTCTGGATGCTCCATATAGAACCATATGCTGCGATAGCTTCTTCCTGCTCCCCACACCACCTCTGTTTGCCCTCACAGACACAGTGCTACAGCTATTCCTGCATGCCATCTGCTGCTAACTAAGCACTCACAACTCCAGCTCCTTTAAGGCCCTTCCATGTTCCTTGATTGGGTATTAATTAGGACCAGACTGACAGTGTTGCAGAATGGGTGAAGTGCGTCATGACAACCATGATCTGTATCTCATTAAAGAAACTCATTGGTGGATGTCATGTGAACTCCAGAACTCCATGCTGTGTACATTTGTGTGTGTGATGAACAGGAACACAGGGTATTCATCAACATTACAGTCATTCACACATCAAGATAGGAGGTGAGAATGGATATATATGATCTCTAACTCTGTTTCTCTGACATTGAGATCTGTGTGAAATGTTGTCACATCAATCATCCTGACTCCCTTTCATTAACCAAGATATCATCAGCACTCCAGGATTTGAATGGGCAGACGTTGTCCTTTAGATTTTTTGCCTTTAATGGCTATTACCTGTAAAGTAAATTGTCTGCCAATCTAGCATCAAGCTGAGGAAAAATTCTGCCAGATAATCACTTTCACCCACATCAACACTGAAGCATGCACAAGAGCACCAGCTGTTCTAGATGACTGTGCGATAACGCTCTCGGTAGCCGATGTGAACAAAACCTTTAAACAGGTCAACATTCACAAAGTTGCTGGGCCAGACGAATTACCAGGACATGTACTCAAGGCATGCGCGGACCAACTGTCAAGTGTCTTCACTGACATTTTCAAACTCTCCCTGACCGTGTCTGTAATAACTACATGTTTCAAGCAGACCACCATAGTCCCTGTGCCCAAGGAAACGAAGGTAACCTGCCTAAATGATTACCGCCCGTGGCACTCACGTCGGTAGCCATAAAGTGCTTTGAAAGGCTGGTCATGGCTCACATCAACAGCATCCTCCCAGACACCCTAGACCCACTCCAATTCGCATACCGCCCCAACAGATCCACAGATGACGCAATCTCAATCGCACTCCACACTGCCCTTTCTTACCTGGACAAAAGCAACACCTATGTGAGAATGCTGATCATTGACTACAGCTCAGCGTTCAACACCATAGTGCCCATGAAGCTCATCACTAAGCTAAGGACCCTGGGACTAAACACCTCCCTCTGTAACTGGATCCTGGACTTCCTGACGGGCTGCCCCCAGGTGGTAAGAGTAGGCAACAACACATCTGCCACGCTGATCCTTAACACTGGGGCCCCTCAGGGGTGTGGACTTAGTCCCCTCCTGTATTCCCTGTTCACCCACGACTGCGTGGCCAAACACGACTCCACACCATCATTAAGTTTGCTGACGACACAACAGTGTTAGGCCTGATCACCGACAACGATGAGACAGCCTATAGGGAGGAGGTCATAGAACTGGCAGTGTGGTGCCAGGACAACAACCTCTCCCTCAATGTGAGCAAGACAAAGGAACTGATCGTGGACTACAGGAAAAGGGGGGCCGAACAGGCCCCCATTAACATCGACGGAGCTGTAGCGGAGCGGGTCGAGTGTTTTAAGTTCCTTGCTGTCCACATCACCAATGAACTATCATGGTCCAAACATACCAAGACAGTCGTGAAGAGGGCACGACAAAACCTTTTCCTCCTCAGGAGACTGAAAAGATTTGGCATGGGTCCCCAGATCCTCAAAAGGTTCTACAGCTGCACCATCGAGTGCATCCTGACCGGTTGCATCACCACCTGGTATGGCAACTGCTTGGCATCTGACCGCAAGGCGCTACAGAGGGTAGTGCGAACGGCCAAGTACATCACTGGGGCCAAGCTTCCTGCCATCCAGGACCTATATAATAGGCAGTGTCAGAGGAAAGCCCATAAAATTGTCAGAGACTCCAGTCACCCAAGTTATAGACTGTCTTCTCTGATACCACACGGCAAGCGGTACCGGAGCGCCAAGTCTAGGACCGAAAAGGCTTCACAACAGCTTCTACCCCCAAGCCATAAGACTGCTGAACAATTCATAAAATCCCCACCGGACAATTTACATTGACCCCCCCTCCCTTTTGTACACTGCTGCTACTCGCTGTTTATTATCTATGCATGGTCACTTCACCCCCACCTACATGTACAAATTACCTCAACTAGCCTGTACCCCGGCACACTGACTCGGTACCAATGCCCCCTGTTTATAGCCTCGTTATAGTTATTCTTATTGTGTTACTTTTTATTATTACTTTTTTATTTTAGTCTACTTGGTAAATATTTTCTTAACTCTTCTTGAACTGCACTGCACTATAAGTAAGCATTTCACGCTAAAGTCTACACTTGTTGTATTCGGCACATGTGCTAAAAACTTTTGATTTGATTTGATCAGGTTAGCCAACTTCAAGAAACATATACAAATGACAGAAATGGTGGGAAAGCTGACACACACACACACACACACACACACACACACACACACACAGTCAAAAACTGTATATACTACAATGATGCAATATATTTATAGGCATAAAAAACATGGACAACATTCACATGACCATATGATGTGACAAACAGGTGTAGAGGTGCATTCTTGCAGATAAACATTAACACTATACAATAGACAGACTCTAGCACACATACATACAGTGCCTTGCAAAAGTATTCATCCCCCTTGGCGTTTTTCCTATTTTGTTGCATTACAACCTGAAATTTAAATTGATTTTTAGTCCAAATTGGTGAAGTGAAATGAAATTAGAAAAAAATCTAAATTGAAAACTGGTGCTATGAAGCTCCTAAATAAGATCTCGTGGAACCAATTACCTTCAGAAGTCACATAATTAGTTAAATAAAGTCCACCTGTGTGCAATCTAAGTGTCACATGATCTGTCGCATGATCTCAGTATATATACACCTATTCTGAAAGGCCCCAGAGTCTGCAACACCACTAAGCAAGGGACACCACCGAGCAAGCGGCACCATGAAGACCAAGGTGCTTTCCAAACAAGTCAGGGACAAAGTTGTGGAGAAGTACAGATCAGGCTTGGGTTATAATAAAATATGTGAATATTTGAATATCCCTTGAAGCACCATTAAATCCATTATTAAAAAATTGAAAGAATATGGCACCACAACAAACCTGCCAAGAGAGGGCCGCCCACCAAAACTCACGGACCAGGCAAGGAGGACATTAATCAGAGAGGCAACAAAGAGACCAAAGATAACCCTGAAGGAGCTGCGGAGCTGCGAAGCTCCAAAGCGGAGATTGGAGTATCTGTCCATAGGACCACTTTAAGCCATACACTCCACAGAGCTGGGCTTTACAGAACACCACATGCCTTTTGGTGTTCGCCAAAAGGCATGTGGGAGACTCCCCAAACATATGGAAGAAGGTACTCTGGTCAAATGAGACTAAAATTGAGCTTTTTGGACATCAAGGAAAACACTATGTCTGGCGCAAACCCAACACCTCTCATCACCCCGAGAACACCATCCCCTCAGTGAAGCATGGTGGTGGCAGCATCATGCTGTGGGGATGTTTTTCATCGGCAGGGACTGGGAAACTGGTCAGAATTGAAGGAATGATGGATGGCGGAAATTCTTGAGGGAAACCTGAATCCAATTGAAAGCCCAGAATCCAATTGAGAATCTGTGGTATGACTAAAAGATTGCTGTACACCAGCGGAACCCATCCAACTTGAAGGAGCTGTTTTACCTAGAAGAATGGGCAAAAATCCCAGTGGCTAGATGTGCCAATCTTATAGAGACATACCCCAAGAGACTTGCAGCTGTAATTGCTGCATAAGGTGGCTCTACAAAGTTTAGACTTTTGGGGGGGGGGGGGTAAATAGTTATGCACGCTCAAGTTTATTCTTATTTCTTGTTTGTTTCACAATAAAAAATATTTTGCATCTTCAAAGTGGTAGTGTATTATTCTGTAAATCAAATGATACATGCCACCAAAAAAATCTATTTTATTTCCAGGTTGTAAGGCAACAAAATAGGAAAAATGCCAAGGGCGGTTGAATACTTTCGCAGGCCAGTGTATAACCTGGCACTGTACAAACTGGCATAACGATATACACTCAGTTAATTAGGTACACCAATCTAGAACCGGGTCGGACCCCTCTTTGCCTCAAGAACAGCCTGAATTTCTGTATTTGTATTTATTGTATTTATTAGCAGCAGCTACTCTTCATGGGGTACAGCAAAATTAAGACAGTTTATAAAATTTTAAAAACATTACAATACATTCACAGATTTCTCGTCCTGGGGTTCAGCAAAATTAAGGCAGTTCATACAATTTTAAAAACATTACAATACATTCACAGATTTTACAACACACTGTGTGCCCGCAGGCCCCTACTCCACCACTATCACATATCTGCAGTACTAAATCCATGTGTATGTGTTTGTATAATGCGTATGTTATCGTGTGTGTGTGTGTGTGTATATATGCATGTGTCTGTGCCTGTTTGTGTTGCTTCACAGTCCCCGCTGTTCCGTAAGGTGTTATTTTATCTGTTTTTTAAATCTAATTTTACTGCTTGCATCAGTTAGTTGATGTGGAACAGAGATCCATGTAGTCATGGCTCTCTGTAGTACTGTGTGCGCCTCCCATAGTCTGTTCTGGACTTGGGGACTGTGAAGAGACCTCTGGTGGCATGTCTTGTGGGGTATGCATGGGTGTCTGAGCTGTGTGCCAGTAGTTTAGACAGACAGCCTGGTGCATTCAACATGTCAATACCTCTCATAAATATAAGTAGTGATGAAGTCAATCTCTCTTCCACTTTGACATGCATATTATTAATATTGTACATTGTACATTCAAGGGCCAGCCATTCTGCCCTGTTCTGAGCAAAGTCCTTTTTTGTGGCACCTGACCACACGACTGAACAGTAGTCAAGGCGCAACAGAACAAGGGCCTGTAGGACCTGCCTTGTTGATAGTGTTGTTAAGAAGGCAGAGCAGCACTTTATTATGGACATACTTCTCCCCATCTTAGCTACTGTTGTATCAATATGTTTTGACCATGACAGTTTACAATCTAGGGTTACTCCAAGCAGTTTAGTCATCTCAACTTTCTCAATTTCCACATTATTTATTACAAGATTTAGTTGAGGTTTAGGGTTTAGTGAATGTTTTGTTCCAAATACAATGCTTTTAGTTTTAGAAATATTTAGGGCTAACTTATTCCTTGCCACCCACTCTGAAACTAACTGCAACTCTTTGTTAAGTGTTGCAGTCATTTCAGTCGCTGTAGTAGCTGACATGCATAGTGTTGAGTCATCTTCGGGGCATGGCGTTCAATCATTGCTCAATTGGTATCAAGGGAGCTAACATGTGCCAGGAAAACATTCCCCACACCAGTACACCACCTCCAGCCTGAACCGTTGACACCAGGCAGGATGGATCCATGGATTCATGCTGTTTACACCAAATCCTGACTAAGGACTTATCAGACCAGGTGATGTTTTCTACACCTCAATTGTCCAGCGTTGGTAATGGTGTGCCCACTGGAGCCGCTTTTTCTTGTTTTTAGCTGATAGGAGTGGAACCCGGTGTGGTCGTCTGCTGCAATAGCCCATCTGTGACAAGAATCGACGAGTTTTGCGTTCCGAGATGTGGCGCCTGGCACCGCCTGGCACCGACGGTAATACCATGCTCAAAATATATTATGAATTTGAGATTCTTCAAAGTAGCCACCCTTTGCCTTGATGACAGCTTTGCCACAGAATTGTCTAAATCAAATCAAATTGTATTGGTCACATACACGTGACTAGCAGATGTTACTGCGGGTGTAGCAAAATGCTTGTGCTTCTAGCTCCAACAGTGCAGTAATATCTAACAAGTAATATCTAACAAATTACACAACATATACCCAATACACACAAATCTAAGTAGGAATGAATTAAGATTATATACATATGGACGAGCGATGTCAGAGCGGAACGGACTAAGTAACAGTAGAATAGTATAGAATACAGTATATACACATGAGCCGCTTCTTCTTGTTTTTAGCTGATAAGAGTGGAACCCGGTGTGGTCGTCTGCTGCAATAGCCCATCTGTGACAAGGATCGACGAGTTGTGCGTTCCGAGATGCCGTTCTGCACACCGCTGTTGTACTGCGCTGTTATTTGTCTGTGGCCCGCCTGTTAGCTTGCACGATTCTTGCCATTCTCCTTCGACCTCTCTCATCAACGAGATGTTTTCGCCCCTAGGATTGCCGTTGACTGGATGTTTTTTGTTTGTCACAAAATTCTCAGTAAACCCTAGACACTGTTGTGCATGAAAAGCTCAGGATGCTGGCCATTTCTGAGATACTGGATGCGGCAAGCCTGGCACCGACGGTCATACCATGCTCAAAGTCGCTTAGGTCACTTGTTATGCCCATTCTAATGTTCAATCAAACAGTAACTGAATGCCTTGATGCCTGTCTGCCTGCTTTATATAGCAAGCCACGGCCACTGTTTGTAGGAGCAATCCATTTTCGTAAACTGGGTGGTGTAACTAATAAAATGTGAGAATTCAGAGAATTCGTCATGATAGGTATAGATATTTCAGGCATACAAAAACCTGATATGATAATGTGTGTGTGTGTTTGTGCGCACGTGCGTGTGTGCTGTCATGTGTTCATGCGTGTTTGCATGCATGCACCCATGTGTACTTGTTATGTTAAGTGGGGTTGTTAAACTCAGTACGATTAATTGTATAACAGTGCCATTGATTGTGCATTTTAAGGTCTCTCTCTCACTTTTCCTCTGCTCTCTCACATAGAGAAGAGGGAGGAGAGGGAGCTAAACTTGGCACTGCCCCCTCCCACCTTCCATCCCTCCCTATGTGCATCTCATCTCCCGCTCCTGCCTCCATATATAAATGAACACACCTATATCCAGGTCCTGTAAACAGAGAGGACTGGGTGGAAATGCACTCATGAATGCATGTGTGCTCACATAAACACAGACAGAAACACACACACACACAAAGACATACAAGAACCCTAGCTAGAGGTTGGGTCTTTATAAAACACCTTTGATGGACATCAGCTCTCTTCTCAGACTTCTCAGTCAAAACAAGTATTCATATACTCTTACAGCCCACACTGTTGAAACAATCATTGGAGAAAACACTGGATTATACTGTGAGACCTTGCTTGGCAAACATAGCAGACAGATGTGGCTGCTGAAAGCAGAGTACCAGATATATAACCTCTACCCACATTCCCTCTCTAGTTAACATCTCTGCTCACAGTTTCCCAGCTCATCTGAGATCAATCTTCTTCCACGTATGAGGCAGCTGGCTTCATGTTGATTACCCAGGATTATCGGCTCATCGGAGGGAGCGACAATGTTGCCAGCTTCTGAGGGGGGGACAGCTCTACCGATCAAGGTTTTATTATCCGCAGGCGCTTAATGAGTTTGGGTCGTCGACCGTGTGATAATTAGATGGAAGGGCATGCACATCTATCAGAGCCAGTGGCAGAGTGGTATAGGGAACTGGAGCTATAACACTCGATGGTGGCAGGTCAGTTATGTGGAGGTCAGGAGGTCCTGTCTGTCTGTCTGTCTGTCTGTCTGTCTGTCTGTCTGTCTGTCTGTCTGTCTGTCTGTCTGTCTGTCTGCCTGCCTATATCGGTGGCCAACATTTTATTCTCATCTATCCCTAATATGAGGAGAGAAAAATGTGAATCCCTCATTTGTATATGCCATGTTTAATCACTTTCATTTACATATACAGTATATACCTCAGGTTTTACAATATCTTAGCTCCTGAGAATCCGTTCTTAATTTGAATTTGCAGCAATTACAGCCAGTTTGGGAATTCCACTTAATTTGGGGGTATTTCTGCCTGTTTTTTACACTTTGCGCTTGAGCGAGCTGCCTCCTTAGAGCTTTATACTAAGGGCACTGGGAGTTCAGCAGCTGGATACAAACACATAGTTAATTCAAGGGAACATGAGAGGTGGCAAAACGTACCCTGCTGCCTAAACCACTCTGGAAGTTTACATTGAAGAGGATTATTAGCCCGCGAGCCCATCCAAGACCTGATGAATACCGTATGAGAATGCTAATAGTAAGTCCTACATGATGCCAAGAGTGAATAGAACTCCCTAAATGATGTTCTTCCCACTGCTAACCATATTTGACTATGAGAGGAGAGAGCTTTCTTTTGTTGTTTTTGCTCAGCCCGTAAGCTACCGTACACCAGGGCTGGGGTGGGGTTGGGGTGAGGAAAGGGCTATGTGTTTGCTGGAGGGATGGTTGTCTGAGTCTCATACCAATGAGAATATGTCATGGCTAAACAGATTCCACTGTGATGATGCATAATGACAAATGGTCATAAAATACCAGGAGAGGTGATACAAACAGCAACCATAATGAAAATAGTTTCAGTAAGTGATTCTTGTTGGAGTAATTTCTCCTATTAGGACCCAAGAGCATAGATAGGTAAAGCCAAGGAAGACCCACTAGTAAACCCTGATATGCCAGCTTTGATTTTAGGGTACAGTCTATCCCATACAGATTTATATGCTGGGACTCCTGAGGGCTTAGGATATTTGTTATGAGAGATGATTATTCATCCAAAAAAAATGGCATGAAGAAGAAAAAGCATATACACTACATGACCAAAAGTACAGTACCAGTCAAAAGTTTGGACACACCTACTCATTCCAGGGTTTTTCTTCATTTTTACTATTTTCTACATTGTAGAATAATCATCACAACTATGAAATAACACATATGGAATCATGTAGTAACCAAAAAAACTGTTAAATAAATCAAAATATATTTTATATTTGAGATTCGTCAAAGTAGCCATCCTTTGCCTCGATGACAGCTTTGCCACAGAATTGTCTAAATCAAATCAAATTTTATTGGTCACATACACATGATTAGCAGATGTTATTTCAGGTGTAGAAAAAGGCTTGTGCTTCTAGCTCCGACAGTGCAGTAATATCTCACAATATCTAACAAATTACACAAAATATACCCAATAAACACAAATCTAAGTAGGAATGAATTACGACTATATACATATGGACGAGCGATGTCAGAGCGGAACGGACTAAGATACAGTAGAATAGTATAGAATACAGTATATACATATGAGATGAGTAATGCAAGATTTGTAAACATTAGTAAGTTGAATGAGATACTGCAGAAGAGTGTAGAAAACAGTATATACATATGAGATGAGTAATGCCAAATCTGTAAACATTAAGTGACTAAGATACAGTAGAATAATAAAGAATACAGTATATACATATGAGATGAGTAATGCAAGATATGTAACATTATTAAAGTGACTAGTGTTCCATTCCTTAAAGTTGCCAGTGATTTCTAGTCTATGTCTATAGGCAGCAGCCTCTAATGTGCTAGTGATGGCTGTTTAACAGTCTCTCGGTCCCAGCTTTGATACACTTGTACTGACCTCGTTTCTGGATGATAGCGGGGTGAACAGGCTGTGGCTCGGGTGGTTGATGTCCTTGATGATCATTTTGGCCTTCCTGTGACATCGGGTGCTGTAGGTGTCCTGGAAGGCGGGTAGTTTGCCCCCAGTAATGCGTTGGGCAGACCGTGCCACCCTCTGGAGAGCCTTGCGGTTGTGGGTGGTGCAGTTGCCGTACCAGGCGATGATACAGCCCGACAGGATGCTTTCAATTGTGCATCTGTAAAAGTTTGTGAGGGTTTTAGGTAACAAGCCAAATTTCTTTAGCCTCCTGAGGTTGAAGAGGCTCTGTTGTGCCTTTTTCACCACACTGTCTGTGTGGGTGGTCCATTTCATTTCAGTTTGTCAGTGATGTGTACGCCAAGGAACTTGAAGCTTTCCACCTTCTCCATTGCTGTCCCATCGATGTGGATAGGGGGGTGCACCCTCTGCTGTTTCCTGAAGTCCACGATCATGTCCTTTGTTTTGTTGACGTTGAGTAAGAGGTTGTTTTCCAGGCACCACACTCCCAGAGCCCTCACCGCCTCCCTGTAGGCTGTCTTGTCATCATTGGTAATCAAGCCTACTACTGTTCTATCGTCTGCAAACTTGATGATTGAGTTGGAGGCTTGCTTGGCCATGCAGTCATGTGTGAACAGGGAATACAGGAAGGGGCTGAGCACGCACCCTTGTGGGGCCCCAGTGTTGAGGATCAGCGGAGTGGAGGAGATGTTTCCTACCTTCACCACCTGGGGGTGGCCCGTCAGGAAGTCCAGGACCCAGTTGCCCAGGGCCTCGAGCTTAATGATGAGCTTGGAAGGTACTATGGTGTTTAATTCTGAGCTATAATCAATAAACAGCATTCTTACATACAGTTGAAGTCGGAAGTTTACATACACCTTAGCCAAATACATTTAAACTCAGTTTTTCACAATTCCTGACATTTAATCCTAGTAAAAATTCCCTTAATTAGGTTAGTTAGGATCACCACTTTATTTAAATAATGTGAAATTTCAGAACAATAGTAGAGAGAATGATTTATTTCAGCTTTTATTTCTTTCATCACATTCCCAGTGGGTCAGAAGATTACATACACTCAATTAGTATTTGGTAGCATTGCCTTTAAATTGTTTAACTTGGGTCAAAGGTTTCGTTTAGCCTTCCACAAGCTTCCCACAATAAGTTGGGTGAATTTTGGCCCATTCCTCCTGACAGAGCTGGTGTAACTGAGTCAGGTTTGTAGGCCTCCTTGCTCACACACACTTTTTCAGTTTTGCCCACAAATTTTCTATAGGGTTGAGGTCAGGGTTTTGTGATGGCCACTCCAAGACCTTGACTTTGTTGTCCTTAAGCCAGTTTGGCACAACTTTGTAAGTATGCTTGGGGTCATTGTCCATTTGAAAGACCATTTTGCGACCAAGCTTTAACTTCCTGACTGATGTCTTGAGATGTTGCTTCTATATATCCACATAATTTACCTTCGTCATGAAGCCATCTGTTTTGTGAAGTGTACCAGTCTATCCTGCAGCAAAGCACCCCCACAACATGATGCTGCCACCTCGTGCTTCACGGTTGGGATGGTGTTCTTTGGCTTGCAAGCCTCCCCCTTTTTCCTCCAAACATAACGATGGTCATTATGGCCAAACAGGTCTATTTTTGTTTCATCAGACCAGAGTTTGTTTCATCAGACCAGAGGATATTTCTCCAAAAAGTATGATCTTATATGATAAACTTTTGACTGGTACTGTATATCCTCGTTATTGATATTTTATTGTTGCTCTTTTATTGTTTTACTAGAGTTTATTAAATAAATATTTTTCTTAACTCTTATTTCTCTGCATTTAACTGCATTGTTGGTTAAGAGCTTATAAGTAAGCATTGCACGGTAAGCATGCATGCAATGATAACATAACGCTTTTGACTCTACAAACTTGTTGGATGCATTTGCTGTTTGTTTTGGTTGTGTTTCAGATTATTTTGTGCCAAATATAAATGAATGGTAAATAATGTATTATGTCATTTTGGAGTCACTTTTATTTTAAATAAGAATAGAATATGTTTCTAAACACTTCTACATTAATGTGGATGCTACCATGATTACCTATAATCCTGAAATAATCGTGAATAATGATGAGTGAGAAAGTTACAGACGTACAAATATCATACCCCGCAAAAATGCTAACCTCCCCTGTTATTGTAATGGTGATATGTAGCATGTCTTCGGGGTTTAATATTGTATATATTAAATGTATGTCTACATTCAGATATAGATCTCTCTGTTTAATATCACTTATCCTTCCATTTCTTGATCAGTTGTCTAGGACAGGGATGTTGTTTCAATGTGCCAATTCATAGGCAAGTTCTCTGCATTTGAGGCTATTAAACCCATGAAACTGGTCCGTGAGAATCTTGATATGTTTAGCAAGCTCAGACTCCATGTCATCAGATAAGACCTTGTGTGCCTCTGCTAGTCTATCATATCCTCTCTTTCGCACAGGTGAATGTTTGTTTTATTTTTTTTGTCAGTGTACCACTTCAGTGTCCTTCAGTCTATTTTTTCATCCCTTGCTGCTGCTTGAATGGACTTCTTCCCTTCTCTCACTTCCTTAGCTGTTCTCTCAAGAACCTCAAGGGGGGCTAGACCCCTGTTTATTTTACGTTTGTATACACGGGGCATGATGTTGTCTGCTCTGTAACAATAAAAATACACAGCTTAAATTCATTTGCATGATACATTGCAAAAATACTATGCATATTATGCATACAACTTACAAAATGGAACCATCATTTGTGGGTTTGATGGCCATTGGCTCAACTTACCCCATGGCCTTTGGCTCAACTTACCCAAAGACAAACATTTTGACTATATTAGGCCACACAGCAACAAGGATGCACTTTCATGCTAGGTTTAGGACCTCATATTGTAAATAATAGAGACCCCAGCTAATTTATAAGCAATCTTAAAATGATATACTTTGGTTTAGATACAAGCATCAAGAAACCTGTAACACAATAAATTAATTTGACTTTGAGAAAATCATATTTTTTTACGGACCTAACTTAAGGAAGAAACCACTTTGACGATATGGTTTCTTCCTTCACAGACTCCATGAAATGATGACCTCTTCCTAAATATTTGGTCACACTTACCCCGCTCTCTCCTATATCCATGAAGCCTGGTCTATCCATGTGCTGGCTGAGCCTCTGTTTTTCTTCACACACCGCTTCATGGATTACATGGGGTGGCATTTAGATTTATAGACTTCAGTGTTCTGTTTAAAGTCCACTCTTGGAACTCCAATCTCTCCTTGGAATGACTTGCTCATAATCATAACAAAAATGTAATACATATCGGCTTAAGTTTTGATGTGCGAGAGTAATACACATTCTCAATGTTAATAAGCTTCACATTCATGTACGCACAACCAAGAACTATAGAGAGGATTGGTTACACAAAACAGAACGCCTTAAAATGAAAGTGTGGAATTACCATCAATCTCCTTCCTTTGTCATAGCCAACATAACTAGGCCGGGGTAGTATAACACACTTGTTGGCGGCTAATCTGGAAGTAGAGAGAATACAGCATGGGAACATAATGACCATATTTAGCTATTTTGAATAAGACAGCTGAATTTAATCAGAAGTGTTTTTGTGGTTCCACTAGCTCAGGGAGTTAAAAGCATCTGTTAATGTCTATATCCATCTACCTGTATATCTAGACAGAGAAACATTAGGAGCAAATCAGAGAGCAGTTGGGATCACTTCCAGGAATTCTGTTGGTGTCTATTGAGGCTGATTCTTCAGATCCTTCTCTCCATTGGTGCTTGAAGGGAGGCGGGATGGCAGTGGGAAGACGGCTTCGGATCGATGCCCCTGCGTCTCCGTGACTTTGGGAAAATGAAGTGTCGGGGATCTGGCGGCCTATTCCTGGAGTGCTGATAGGATTGCTTTTGTAATTAGCAATGCGTGAGTCCTTGACGGTGTGGCGTCTCAGTGGGTACACACTAGGGAGGACAGAGCTCTCTAGCTGAAGGACAGCCTCCATCCTTTTGTCCCTCGAGTTGAGACCTGACGTTCTGTGACCTTTATCAAAATCCTCACACCCCATTGTTCGGCACCAATGGCAGGGTACAGCTCTCGTTATCAATCTTGGGGGTCCCTAACGGTCCGTGTTTCACCTGGGCTGTTTTCAGTAGGTGCAAAACAGGAAGAAATTCTTTGAAAGAGAGTGAAACAGGGAGGTTCTACCAGAACGTGTCCAATAAGAACTGTTCATTTTCCTTTCCCAAACATTTTGCTACGGTGTGCCCTACTGAACAGGACCAAGGCCTCCCCTAGAGACCCATACGGTACTTCTCTTCTCATCAGAGGGAGCAGCAGCTCTGTCTTTGTCTGAGTAAATGACAGGTGTGGGGTTATAGTACTGAGTTCCTCAGGGTGGTTTTACTCATATCCATTACTTTGATTGATAGCCTCGACGAGAGGCTCATTTCCCTGCACTGATGTGTGCAAAAGAGATTAAAAACAATAGATGTGTAAAATGTGCCGCCCCTTCTCCTCATTGATTTGTTTCCCTCTAGTGGGGTGTTATCAAAAGGACAAGGAGCGAAGCAGCCTGAATATAGAGGGAGTAAAGACATTTGAATACCATGTATTAAAAAACGGGTTGTTTGGATCCTGGATACTGATTGGTTAATATGCGGGAGTTGTGAGACGTGTTATTGTCATAGTTCCACTGTCTGCAGCCCAGGTAGAACAGTAATCTACCTTAGGAAAAAAAGTGTTTACAAATAAATTGCCCATGCTACTATTTGGTTTGCAACAGTTGGGGTTTTTATAAACAAACACTACCTTTCAAAAGTTTGGGGTCATTTAGAAATGAGTTGTAAAATGAATAGGAAATATAGTCAAGACTTTGACAAGGTTAGAAATAATGATTTTTAATTGAAATAATAATTGTGTTCTTCAAACTTTGCTTTCGTCAAAGAATCCTCAATTTGCAGCAGTTACAGTCTTGCAGACCTTTGGCATTCTAGTTGTCAATTTGTTGAGGTAATCTGAAGAGATTACATCCCATGCTTCCTGAAGCACCTCCCACAAGTTGGATTGGCTTGATGGGCACTTCTTACGTACCATACGGTCAAGCTGCTCACAACAGCTCAATAGGGTTGAGATCCAGTGACTGTGCTGGCCACTCCTCTGTCCAGTGTCTGTTATTTTGCCCATCTTAATCATTTATTTTTATTGGCCAGTCTGAGATATGGCTTTTTCTTAGCTTTTTCTTTGGTTGAGATCCATTGACTGTGCTGGCCACTCCATTATAGACAGAATACCAGCTGACTGCTTCTTCCCTAAATAGTTCTTGCATAGATTGGAGCTGTGCTTTGGGTTATTGTCCTGTTGTAGGAGGAAATTGGCTCCAATTAAGTGCCGTCCACAGGGTATGGCATGGCGTTGCAAAATGAAGTGATAGCCTTCCTTCTTCAAAATCCCTTTTACCCCAAAGAGGAACATGCGTCTCACGAATGTGCCTCTTTGTGATCCGAACACCTCAAACTTACACTGCATGCACAATTATTAGGCAAGTGAGTATTCTGATCTTATCATTATTTCTATTCACATTTTCGAACTCCAAACCATATAAACTTGAATGCTTATTGGATTTAATCATTTTCAGGTGATATGTATTTGTGTAATGAGGGAGGGTGTGGCGAAAGTGAATAACACCTTATATCAAGGTGTGCGTAATTATTAGGCAGCCTCATTACCTCAGGTAAAATGGGCCAAAAAAGAGATTTAACTGACACTGAAAAGCCAAAAATGTAAAATGCCTTTCAGACGGATGCGACACTCTTTAAATAGCTAAACTATTGAGGCGTGGCCACCGGACCATCAAATGTTTTGTTGCGAATAGTCAACTGGGGCGCAAAAAAACGCATGGGGAAGAAAAGGCGCAAATTAACTGCAAAAGACTTGAGAAGAATTAAACGTCAAACTACCAGGAACCCATTATCCTCCAGTGCCACCATATTCCAGAACTGCAACTTACCTGGAGTGTTCAAAAGTAAGGTGTCAAGTACTCAGAGACATGGCCAAGGTCAAGAAGACTGAAACAAGACCATCACTGAATAAGATTCACAAGTTGAAGCGTCAAGATTGGGCAAAGAAATACCTGAAGACAGATTTTTCAAAGGTTTTATGGACAGATGAAATGAAAGTGACTCTTGATGGACCAAATGGATGGGCCTGTGGCTGGATCAGTAATGGACACAGGGCACCACTTTGAGTCAGGTGCCAGCAAGGTGAAGGAGGGGTACTGGTATGGGCTGCTATCATTGAGGATGAGGTAGTTGGACCTTTTCGGGTTGAAGATGGACTGAAACTCAACTCCCAAACCTACTGCCAGTTCCTGGAAGATTCTTTCGTCAAACAGTGGTACAGGAAGAAGTCCTCAGCACTCTAGAAGGCCATGATCTTTATGCAGGACAATGCTCCTTAACATGCATCCAAGTACTCCACTGCTTGGCTAGCCAGCAAGGGCCTCAAAGATGTCTGAATAACGACCTGGCCCCCTTCCTCACCTGACTTAAATCCTATTGAGAACTTGTGGGCCCTTCTCAAACGTGAGATTTACAGTGAGGGAAGACAATATACCTCTTTGAACAGCATTTGGGAGGCTGTGGTTGCTGCTTCAGCGAAAATTGATCGTGAACAGATCAAGAAACTGACAGACTCCATGGATGGAAGGCTCATGGCAGTTCTTGAAAATAAGGGTGGCTATATTGGTCACTGAATATTTTTGAAAGGCCAAAAATGTTATATAATTGTCATTTTGTGTTACTTATCTGTTAAACTTACTCTAAAAATTGAGAATCAACAAGTGAGTTGAGAGAAATTATTTTTGTAATTTAGTTGCCTAATAATTCTGCACACTAATAGTTGCCTAATAATTGTGCACACATATATTTCCCTGAGAAAGACAAAACTCACTTTTCCTTTGTTAAACATTCAGGTTTGAGGTTCAATAACATTTTGGATTGACTGAGAGCATTGTGTTTGTTCAACAATAAAATTAATCCCGAGGAATACAATTTGCCTAACAATTGTGCACGCAGAGTCGTCTGTCCATAACACTTTTTTCCAATCTTCCTCTGTCCAGTGTCTGTGTTCTTTTGCCCATCTTAATCTTTTATTTTTATTGGACAGTCTGAGATATGGCTTTTTCTTTACAATTCTGCCTAGAAGACCAGCATCCCGGAGTCGCATCTTCACTGTTGAGACTGGTGTTTGATGGGTACTATTTAATGAAGCTGCCAGTTGAGGACTTGTGAGGCATCTGTTTCTCAAACTAGACACTCTAATGTACTTGTCCTCTTCCTCAGTTGTGCACCGGGGCCTCCCACTCCTCTTTCTTTTCTGGTTAGGGCCAGTTTGTGCTGTTCTGTGAAGGGAGTAGTACACAACGTTGTATGAGATCTTCAGTTTCTTGGCAATTTCTCGCATGGAATAGCCTTCATTTTTCAGAAAAAGACTAGACTGACAAGTTTCAGAAGGAAGGTCTTTGTTTCTGGCCATTTTGAGCCTGTAATCGAACCCACAAATGCTGTGTAACGCCCTGGCCATAGAGAGGGGTTTTTGTTCTTTATTTTGGTTAGGCCAGGGTGTTACATTGGGTGGGCGTTCTATGTTCCTTTTTCTATGTTTTTGTATTTCTTTGTTTTGGGCCGTGAGTGTGGCTCCCAATCAGGCACAGCTGAAGCTCGTTGCTGCTGATTGGGAGTCACACATAAGGAGCATGTTTTTTCCTTTGGGTTTGTGGGTAATTGTTTCTGTCAGTGTTTTGTTCCAGACAGGATTGTTTGCTGTCGGTTTACTCTTTTCTTGTTTTGTATAGTGTTCATGTTGGTTATATTAAATTCTAATAATGAACACTAACTCCGCTGCACCTTGGTCCACTTCTTCAGACGACAGCCGTTACAGAATTACCCACCACCAAGGGACCAAGCAGCGGAAGAGGGAGGTCCGGTCAATGGAGGAGACGCCGGCCAGCAGACGGGGTCGCTGGCGTCGGTCGAGGAAGCCCGGAAGACACCCCCAAGAAAATTTTGGGGGGGGGCTAATGGGGTGGTCCGGAAGGGCAGAGGAGGAGCCCAGACCACTGCTCTCGTGGGGGATGACGGCAGAGGAGGAGACGCAGATGAGGTGGTTTATTGAGGACCTGCTGAAGGAAGATCTGGAGGAGGAGCCTTGGTATGCGGAGTTGCGCGCTGTGTCGCCAGTGCGTCCGCACAGCCCGGTGCGTCCGGTGGACATGCCCAGCACATGCCGTGCTAGGAAGGGCATCCAGCCAGGACGAGTGGCAAAACCGGCTCCACGCTTCAGTTCACCAGTGCGTGTTCACAGTCCTGTCTGGCCCGTCCCTGCTCCCCGCACCAAGTCCACAGTGCATGTCCCCAGTCCTGTCCGGCCCGTCCCTGCTCGCCGCACCAGGCCCAAGGTGCGTGTCCACAGTCCTGTCCGGCCCGTCCCTGCTCCCCGCACCAAGCCCAAGGTGCGTGTCCCCAGCCCTGCCAGTCAGCAGTCGTCAGAGCTGCCCGCCAGTCAACAGTCGTCGGAGCTGCCCGCCAGTCAACAGTCGTCGGAGCTGCCCGCCAGTCAACAGTCGTCGGAGCTGCCCGCCAGTCAACAGTCGTCGGAGCTGCCCGCCAGTCAACAGTCGTCAGAGCTGCCCGCCAGTCAACAGTCGTCAGAGCTGCCCGCCAGTCAACAGTCGTCAGAGCTGCCCGCCAGTCAACAGTCGTCAGAGCTGCCCGCCAGTCAACAGTCGTCAGAGCTGCCCGCCAGTCAACAGTCGTCAGAGCTGCCCGCCAGTCAACAGTCGTCAGAGCTGCCCGCCAGTCAACAGTCGTCAGAGCTGCCCGCCAGTCAACAGTCGTCAGAGCTGCCCGCCAGTCAACAGTCGTCAGAGCTGCCCGCCAGTCAACAGTCGCCAGAGAGGTCAGACTGCGCTGAACTGCCGGAGTGGCCAGACTGCGCTGAACTGCCGGAGTGGCCAGACTGCGCTGAACTGCCGGAGTGGCCAGACTGCGCTGAACTGCCGGAGTGGCCAGACTGCGCTGAACTGCCGGAGTGGCCAGACTGCGCTGAACTGCCGGAGTGGCCAGACTGCGCTGAACTGCCGGAGTGGCCAGACTGCGCTGAACTGCCGGAGTGGCCAGACTGCGCTGAACTGCCGGAGTGGCCAGACTGCGCTGACCTGCCGGAGTGGCCAGACTGCGCTGACCTGCCGGAGTGGCCAGACTGCCCTGACCTGCCCGAGTGGCCAGACTGCCCTGACCTGCCCGAGTGGCCAGACTGCCCTGACCTGCCCGAGTGGCCAGACTGCCCTGACCTGCCCGAGTGGCCAGACTGCCCTGAACTGCCGGAGTGGCCAGGGACGCCCGCCAGCCCGGTGAGTCCGGTGCCTACGCCTAGGGACAGGCCTCTGTCATGTTTCCCCAGCCTGGTGAATCCTGGGTCAGTGCCGTCAGAGCAGCCAGGGTCGCCCGCCAGCCAGGCGCAACCATCGCCGCCCGCCAGCCGGGCGCAACCATCGCCGCCCGCCAGCCGGGCGCAACCATCGCCGCCCGCCAGCCGGGCGCAACCATCGCCGCCCGCCAGCCGGGCGCAACCATCGCCGGCCGCCAGCCGGGCGCAGTCAGTGTCGCCCACCAGACCTTCGGCGCGGCCAGGTGCGCCACCGAAGAGGGCGACGTCAAGGGTGGAGCAGAGGCCACGTCCCGCACCTGAGCCGCCGCCGTAAGAGGGCCCACCCGGACCCTCCCCTTCAGAGTCAGGTTTTGCGGCCGGAGTCCGCACCTTTGGGGGGGGGTACTGTAACGCCCTGGCCATAGAGAGGGGTTTTTGTTCTTTATTTTGGTTAGGCCAGGGTGTTACATTGGGTGGGCGTTCTATGTTCCTTTTTCTATGTTTTTGTATTTCTTTGTTTTGGGCCGTGAGTGTGGCTCCCAATCAGGCACAGCTGAAGCTCGTTGCTGCTGATTGGGAGTCACACATAAGGAGCATGTTTTTTCCTTTGGGTTTGTGGGTAATTGTTTCTGTCAGTGTTTTGTTCCAGACAGGATTGTTTGCTGTCGGTTTACTCTTTTCTTGTTTTGTATAGTGTTCATGTTGGTTATATTAAATTCTAATAATGAACACTAACTCCGCTGCACCTTGGTCCACTTCTTCAGACGACAGCCGTTACATGCTGATGCTCCAGATACTCAACTAGTCTAAAGAAGGCCAGTTTTATTGATTCTTTAAACAAAACAACAGTTTTCAGCTGTGCTAACATAATTTCAAAAGGGTTTTCTAATGTTCAATTAGCCTTTTAAAATGATAAACTTGGATTAGCTAACACAATGTGCTAGGAGTGATGGTTGCTGATAATGGGCCTCTGTACGCCTATGTAGATATTCCATTAAAAATCAGCCGTTTCCAGCTACAATAGTCATTTACAACATTAACAATGTCTACACTGTATTTCTGATCAATATGATGTTATTTTAATGGACAAAAAAATGTGCTTTTCTTTCAAAAACAAGGACATTTCTAAGTGACCCCAAACTTTTGAACGGTAGCGTATATATCATTCTTATCTATTATTTGTTATTTGTAAACGTTTAGATGAAATAAGCAGCAGCAGTACAGAACCATCCCTTGACTGGCACATTAGACCACACTTAACACAGGACACATTCCTCACTTGCTCGATGCACAATTAAAGGACCAGATGTGCAATTAAAGGGGAATTACACTCAAATCAAAATGTGTTAGCTTTCTTCCAGACCTAAAAAAAAATTATTTAAGCATTGACATGGACTCGTTGTTTCTCTATGAACAATTGTAATTCTGAGAGTAAAAAACAAAATAAAAACTAAAACCAGGTTAAAATAAAACTGAGAAAACATAATTTGGGAAAATAAATCACATTTATATTTTATTAACCATTATTTTACCAGGTATATTGACAGAAAACAGTGCTCTACTTTCACGCAGCGTTACATTTTTTAAAAGTAGCTCTCATGTTAGAAAAGGTAGGAGACCCTTCGGGGGGTCCTATGCCCTATGCTATGTCTGAACAGCAGAACAGGAGGGAAGCCATCCTGTAGGTAGCGTATGAGTGCACCATGCTGAGATGGTGGTTTTAAATATCACAGTTGTGCTCAGTCAATATCTCTAGTCTCAGCATATCTAAGGACTGGACTCCACACGTCTCCATGAATCAGCAGTGTGGAGCTGCCCACACAAAACGATGTGCTTGTACAAGAGATTTCTCAGTGTGTAATGTAGGCAGTTCGGAACCATGCTGGGTCCCTGAGCTAATGCCTAGGCTTTAGCTCACCTGGCTAACACAGTCTTGTGGTGTGAGGAGATCCGGGTTTGAACTCTGGTCGTCACAAGTGCACATTCATCATAAACATTCCAAATATCCAGTCACTTCTCATATCATACTCACGATGGTACATGAACTGTTCATATCATGATCTAAAATGACATACATGTCTTGCTATTTATAGCTGAAAAAAAGAACAACACATATTGCCTCATTGCCTGTGAGCAATGATGAACGACATACAATGTCTTCAACAACCTTTGCTCTACAGCTCTCTAAAATATACAACCAGATATTATGTATTGAGTGTATTACACAACACAATATGAAGTTGGATAGAAATAGCTAGGCTATGCCCACACAATACTCCCACAGCCTTCCGAGGGCTACTACTCTCGCCCGGCGATTCCGGCAACCTATAATGCACTTCAGAGGTCAGCAGTGTCACCGAGTGATAAATGGCGCCCACCTCGGGGCCCACATGGTATCCCAGATGTCACAGCGATAAATAACAGGCAATCCAGTGACATTCCTCTGGCTGGGCAGTTTCCCACAACCCAGACGTTTCACAGCAGCCCCTCATACATGTAGCATGTACATGTAGTATGTGTGAAACCATCAGGATTTCACGCTTGACATATTGTACAATGACATCAAGCCTTGCGCTTCCTTAATGTCTACTGATTTAATCCTGTCACAATGTAATTATAAAAAAATGCAATAGCAGTTTGTATACCGTATCGACTGTGCCATAATATTTCATGAAGTCATCTTAAAGAGAGGAGTTTGCTGTAATATCAGAAGGATTTATTTGGGGAGTAAGAGACTGCCTATTGTTGGCTTGAAGAGGATTTTATGAGAGAGTACAGTGACCATTTGAGGACATCTTCATATTGAGGATGTCTTTTTGAGGATCTGGGGACCCATGCCAAATCTTTTTAGTCTCCTGAGGGGAAAAGGTGTTGTTGTGCCCTCTTCACGAGTGTCTTGATTAGTTTGGACCAAGATCAATTGTTGGTGATGTGGACACCAAGGAACTTGAAACTCTCGACCTGTTCCACAACAGCCCCATTGATGTTAATGGGGGCCTGTTCGGCCCTCCTTTTCATTTAGTCCACGATCAGCTCCTTTGTCTTGCTCACATTGAGGGAGAGGTTGTTGTCCTGGCACCAGACTGCCAGATCTCTGACCTCCTCCCTATAGGCTGTCTCATCGCTCAATTGGAGGTTTTCTCAGTAGCAGTGCAAATACCATGGTACAGCTATATGGACACTCAATCATCATGGTACTTGTTAATGATAAGTTTACAAACGTACGTGGGCGAGGATATTGGACATTTTATCAAAACCTATTGGATAACAACTTGTTTTTAACCAGGTCAGAAGAACATAGGTACACCAGATCCCCTTATTGTATGGGACATTTTTAAATGTGCCTTTAGAGGCCATGGAATTCAATACTCATCTTTAAAACTGCTACTGAGAAAACCTGTGTTAACTAACCTCCAGACGAGCTTCAATGCCATACAACTCTCCTTCCCTGGTCTCCAACTGCTCTTAAATGCTAGTAAAACTAAATGCATGCTATTCAATCGATCACTGCCCGCACCTGCTCGCCCGTCCAGCATCACGACTCTGGACGGCTCTGACTTAGAATACGTGGACAACTACAAATACCTGGGTGTCTGGTTAGACTGTAAACTCTCCTTCCAGACTCACATTAAGCATCTCCAATCCAAAATTAAATCTAGAATCGGCTTCCTATATCGCAACAAAGCATCCTTCACTCATGCTGCCAAACATACCCTCGTAAAACGGACCATCCTACCGATCCTCGACTTTAGTGATGTCATCTATAAAATAGCCTCCAACACTCAACAAACTGGATGCAGTCTATCACAGTGCCATCCGTTTTGTCACCAAAGCCCCATACACTACCCACCATTGCGACCTGTACGCTCTCGTTGGTTGGCCCTCGCTTCATTCTCGTCGCCAAACCCACTGGCTACAGGTCATCTACAAGTCAATGCTAGGTAAAGCCCCACCTTATCTCAGCTCACTGGTCACCATAGCAGCACACACTCGTAGCACGCGCTCCAGCAGGTATATCTCACTGGTCACCCCCAAAGCCAGTTCCTCCTTTGGTCATCTTTCCTTCCAGTTCTCTGCTGCCAATGTCTGGAACGAACTGCAAAAATCTCTGAAGCTGGAGACTCATATCTCCCTCATTAGATTTAAGCACCAGCTGTCAGAGCAGCTCACAGATCACTGCACCTGTACATAGCCCATCTGTAAACAGCCCATCTATCTATCTACCTCATCCCCATACTGTATTTATTTATTTACCTTGCTCCTTTGCACCCCAGTATCTCTACTTGCACATTCATCTTCTGCACATCTACCATTCCAGTGTTTAATTGCTATATTGTAATTACTTCGCCACCATGGCCTATTTATTGCCTTAACTTACCTCATTTGCACTCACTGTATATAGACTTTTTGTTTTCTTTTGTTCTACTGTATTATTGACTGTATGTTTTGTTTATTCCATGTGTAACTCTGTGTTGTTGTATGTGTCAAATTGCTATGCTTTATCTTGGCCAGGTCACAGTTGCAAATGAGAACTTGTTCTCAACTAGCCTACCTGGTTAAATAAAGGTGAAATCAAAAAATAAAATAAAATAAATAAAAAAACAAAAGCAATTTAGGTCAAAAGAGTTCATATTAACAAAGTAAATAGAGAGACTAACAGTACAGATAGATAGCAATACAAACTGAACTTATTAAAGAAATATCAAGTGTAATATATTATACAAATGAAGCGAACTGGAAGCAATATGGGGAAAATTTAGGCAAATTATTTTTTATCTTCAATATAGAAATAATTTACTGTAACTTTTTACAAATGATGGAGCCACCCATAATTCACCAAACTATATTTTGAAAGAGAAAGCAAAGTAATTCAAGCATATTATTTAGTTTCAGTTTCCTCTATCTCCACTAACCGAAGTTAATTGTAAGGATTTTTTGTTGTTGTTAATCATGTAAAATGAACAGCTGTACAGAAAGACTCACGTGAAGACCAAAAGACAGAACAGGAAATTCTTGATGCAATTAAAGCATTTAAACATTTAAGTTCGGGAAAAATCCAGGGCTGGATGACACACCAGTTGAGGTATTTCAAACATGTTTTAACCACTCCTATAAAAATGGCAGATTATCATTTACTCAACAAGAAGGTGGAGGCCCTTTACACTTCAGTGTTGTGACCAACGTTCCCTCTAAACTGTGCACGCACAGTAGCCCGGGACTGCAGCGCAGAAATACCAGCCCACAGAGAGAAGCACGATATTGAACTTCACTCAACTTTCTAGAGCAGTGGTCGCCAACCGGTCAATCTCCAAGGCTTTCTTAGTCGATTGCAAAACATGTCTATAAAAAAACACACCGATAAAGCCTTGTGTTCCTATTTTTTGTCTCGGGCTGTTGACGGTAGGTGCACTTCAGCTGTCCTTTGCACCGAATAGGTAAACTGTTGGCATTTTGAATGATTTCATGTGTCTGAAGGTACAAACTCTGCCTTCCCAGCAGGCCCAGGGAGCAAATCAAGTGCACTATAGGCCTATCGCTGGCCAATCGCATGGCTAAGATGACTGTGTCTGTAGTGACATAGCAGGCATAAAAGAAAGCTTCAGCAAAGTTGATACTCTGAGATTTCAAAACGTTTAAAGCAATGACTAGAGAGAGACCGTCAACGAATATAGCAAATAGATGCTGTTTTTATGAGTGAATTCATGTTTAAGTTCTTACTCAGCACTGTCAACACTTTGTACTCAACACATTTATGAGCCATAAAATGTGCATTCTTCCTATTTCCACTCAGCGCCACAACAAGCACTGCAGCAGTAATGAATGAGTAGGAAGGTGTATCTATTCGCTTGCGTTGTTGTTGTTATTATTAGCGGCTTGGGTCTTTTTTAATATATAGGAATATTTCACTTTCTCTGTTCATACTGTATGAGTAACAACATGAATTTGTGCATGAGGCAGCAATAATGTGCTGCGACTCGTGTTTCGCCATCAGCTGGAAGATGGTGTCCCTTTTTGGTCAGTGTCAGTGGAGGAAAGGGAGAGCGGAGGGATGTTGAGAGGCGGCTACTCAGTCTGCTGCTCTCTCCCTCTGCTGAGACTGACCATCAGATGCAGGCACCATCAGCCCAGTAAAATAAAATAAAAAGCTAATTATTTAAATGTATGCTCACTCAGCTGTGCTTCACAATTAATACAACAACGGATCTATTACCGGTGTGATTATATAGCCAACCTCAACAAAAATGTATATAACAAAATAAAAATGGCCTGAACAACAATGCATTGGTAGGGCAATTCAAGCAAAGCCAATATGCTGTGATAATGTATTGGGTCTTTAGCTTACTGCACAAACCTCATTGCTACAGTACTATTTTTACAGTGCATTCGGAAAGTATTCAGACCCCTTGACGTTTTCCACATTTGTGACTCGTTTCAGGAAACTAGGCATATTTCACACGTCACTACTTCACAGGAGAGGCAATTGAACGTAAACATTTATTTTTTATCAAAATGTGTTTTTTTTGGCAGAAATGCCTTCTGAAATGGGAACTTTCATGTGCCTTATTAACAAACTTCTTTTCCATCCATAAATATTATTACAATTGTTAAATTACAAGCCTAGTTGGATTAGCCATGAAATAAGACCGTAACCTTCCGGCTAGCCATGATTGATTGAAATAATGGGTGGGCTGGACATGCTGGGAGATGAGTTTGGATTGGTCTGCCATGTAGCATGCGTCTGTCTATAACATGAGCTGTTCAGTATCTGCTGACAGTCCTTTCTACCGCGCTGTTTTTGAAAAATAAAACGTTGGCCATCGAGAACTACAAACTTTTTGCTACTTTTCTCAACAACATTGATGCCCTGAATTTAGCAGGTGCTATCGACAGATCAGTTGGAAAAAGGGATGGACTACTTTCTGCACACGCCACGGTCAGTGTGAACCAGAGTGACTTGACACAACGCTGGCCAAACAAGATGTAGCTACAAACAAAATGGAGTTAAATGGTTCCAGTCTGCCGTGAAGTGTTCATCCATGTATACGGGTAAGAGTCTAGTTACATTTTCAGATAGAAGTTTCACATTTTGTCAGAAAGTCATTTTTATTGCAAGTTAAAGCGTACTGTTAGTTAGCTAGCTAGCTTGCTGGCTCGCTAGCTAACATTACGTGTATGATCTGTGTAGTAATATTATTCAAATCAGAAACCCATTTGCATTGCTAGTTATAGCCTAATGTTAGTTAGCTAACATTGAACATAGTTTATTAGGTTTAGCTACCTGCATATTCATGCTACAGCTATGACAATGTTTGTATTGGTAGTTGTATTGGTAGTAGTATGAGTTGGGATTATTCCGGTTCATTGTTTAGCTAACTAGCTAGCTACCTAGCTAGCCACATGTCTAAACAAAAGACTTTACTTCTGCCGGATTATTACATGACCCATCAAATTAGCCAGCTGTGTCTGGGGGTGATTACGGCCATCTATTGTATTTCATGAACATATGTACATATCTAGACAATAGTGACCCATCCACTTAGCTAGATGTGGCCTGGGGTGGTTATAGCATTTCCTCCACATGACCCATCAATTTAGACATGTGTGTCGGATAAGCGTCATCTAATAATGATAAAATATTTATAAAAACTGTTTTTGATATTGCTACCATGCAGGTAACCACTTCACTGTACCATTTACACCCTCTGTATCCTGTGCATGTGACAAATAAACCTGGATTTTATTTGATATAGCATGTGTTTACCACATGGCCTCACATGTGAATCCTTAAAGAGATGGGTGGGGCTAAGGCTTAAGAGGGTGTGAATGATGCTGAATGGGTGTAGACAAAAGAGCTCTCCAGTAGATTTACCAAAATATTCAAGGGCATTTGCTCAAAGGGGGGGTTTATCAACGTTCAAAGCAGAATTACTTTCCTGTTGTTCCTCAACTGTAGTGTATGATATATAATTTCCTAGCTCTGAGTCTCTACTTTTGTCCAATGTAAAAAATACAATTCCAAATTTTGCTACATAAGACCGAATCGAGGTTGTCGTCATATTTTGCTAAGTTACAGCCTTAGTAAAGTTTTTGTTCTTATCAATCGACACACAATACCCCATAACGACAAAGCAAAAATACATTTTAGCAAATGTATTAAAAATAAAAAACAGTAATACCTTATTTACATAAGCATTCAAACCTGTTGCTATGAGATTCGAAATTGAGCTCAGGTGCATCCTGTTTCCATTGATGTCTCTACAACTTGATTGGAGTCCACCTGTGGTAAATTTGATTGATTGGACATGATTTGGAAAGGCACACACCGGTCTAAATAAGGTCCCACAGTTGACAATGCAAGTCAGAGCAAAAACCAAGCCATGAGGTCGAAGGAATTGGCCATAGAGCTCCGAGACAGGATTGTGTCGAGGCACAGATCTGGGGAAGGGCATCAAAAAATGTCTGCAGCATTGAAGGTCCCCAAGAACACGTGGCCTCCATCATTCTTAAATGGAAGAATTTTGGAACCACTAAGACTCTTCCTGGAGCTAGCCACTCGGCCAAACTGAGCAATCGGGTGAAAGGGCCTTGGTCAGGGAGGTGACTAAGAACCCGATGGTCACTCTGACAGAGCTCTACAGTTCCTCTGTGGGGATGGGAGAACCTTCCAGAAGGAAAACCATCTCTGCAGCACTCCACCAATCAGGCCTTTATGGTAGAGTGGCCAGACGTACGCCACTCCTCAGTAAAAGGCACTCTCAGACCATGAGAAACAAGATTCTCTGGTCTGATGAAACCAAGATTGAACTCTTTAGCCCGAATGCCAAGCACTCCGTCTGGAGGAAACCTGGCACCATCCATACGGTGAAGCATGGGGGTGGCAGCATCATGCTGTGGGAATGTTTTTCAGCGGCAGGGACTGGTAGACTAGTCAGGATCAAGGCAAAGATGAACGGAGCGAAGTACAGAGAGATCCTTGATGAAAACTTGCTCCAGTGCACTCAGGACCTCAGACTGGGGCAAAGGTTCACCTTCCAACAGGACAACGACCCTAAGCACACAGCCAAGGCAACGCAGGAGTGGCTTCGGGACAAGTCTCTGAATGACCGAGTGGCCGAGTCAGAGCCCAGACTTGAACCAGATCCCATTTCTCTGGAGAGAACTGAAAATAGCTGTGAATCAACACTCCCCATCCAACCTGATAGAGCTTGAGAGAATCTGCAGAGAAGAATGGGAGAAACTCCCCAAATACAGGTGTGCCAAGCTTGTAGCGTCATACCCAAGAACACTCTTTGCTGTAATCGCTGCCAAAGGTGTTTCAACAAAGTACTGGTCTGAATAGTTATGTAAGTGTGATATTTCAGTTCTTTTTTTTTATAAATTAGCAAAAATAAATAAAAATCTGTTTTTACTTTGTCATAATGGGGTATTGTGTGTAGATTGAATAAGGCTGTAACGTAACAAAAAGTGTAAAAAGTCAAGGGGTCTGAATACTTTCCAAAGCTACTCTACAGGTTTTTATTGAATTGCTGGGGGCTGCCACACGGGGATCTGTTGTGTGGTGTTAAGTTCCTTGCTCAAGGGCACAATGGCAGATATTGGCATCTCGTGTTTGATTGCCGCAACCCTTCGGTTGCCAGCTCACTTTCCGCTAGATGTTTCCAGACGGACCCGGGATTCAAACTGGCAACCCTCTGGTTGCTGGCTCGCCTTTCTAACCGCTAGGCTACCCGACGATATAATTGCCATGGTGCCAGGGTAAGGGGTGGAAGAATGGTGGTGCGGGTTCTAAGAGCAGCTGACCATGCCATCTGTCACCCTGGCATGCTGCGGAATAGGTCAGAGCAGATGCCATGGGTGGAAAGGGTAAGGCCTGGCCATTGGCTTTTGGCTATTGGCTACTGGAAACCTTTGCATGCAGCGCCAAGGAATAGAGCCACTCTGGAGAAGTGGTTGGGATTGAGGTTAAGTTACGGTCACCAAAGAGGAAGTGTTGGAGTGGAGGTTAAGTTGAGGTTAAGTTAAGGTATATAAGATGAAGTGGAGCGGTTGAGGTTAAGTTTGGGACGTTGAAGAGGTTGCGGTTCAATTTATGTACTGTAACAGATTTGACCTGATTGCTTCACAACATCTATGTAGATTGTTCACAGAAGATTCAGACCAGCTGGAAGTTCTCAGAAAAGGAAACCAATGGTTTTTTTGTGAAATGGAATTAAATATGAATGATAACCAGATGTATGGAGCAGAAAACAGTCCATAGCATACAGTCTCTACTGGGGCCACCTGGTCCAGCTCAAGTACAGGTCACCTGCCTATCTCTCATGAGTCCTCAAGTGGCTGGTGGTTATATGACCCACAAGACTCAATAGAGCAGTTAGCTTGCTCAACTCTCTCTTTCTTTCTCCTCTTCTCAATCTCCACAGATACAAAACACAGACACAGAAACACACACAGACACAGACACAGACACAGACACACACACACACACACACACACACACACACACACACACACACACACACACACACACACACACACACACACACACACACACAGTCTCATTCTTATTAATTCCTTCTTCTCTTAAAGGGATATCTCAGGATTTTGGCAATGAGGCCCTTTATCTACCTCCCCAGGGTCAGATAACCTTGTGGATACCATTTGTATGTTTCTGTGTTCAGTATGAAGGAAGTTAGAGGTAGTTATGCGAGCAAATGGGGCGGTAGGTAGCCTAGTGATTAGAGAGTTGGGCCAGTAACTGAAAGGTTGCTGAATCGAATCCCCAAGCTGACAAGGTAAAAATATGTCGTTCTGCCCATCAGCAAGGCAGTTAACCCACTGTTCCCTGGGTGCCGTGTAGATTTAGAATTAGGCAGCCCCCGCACCTCTATGATTCAGAGGGGTTGGGTTAAATGCAGAAGACACATTTCAGTTTAAGTCATTCAGTTGTACAATTGACTAGGTATCCTCCTTTCCCAATACTAACTAGCATTAGTGCAATGACTGGAAGTCTATGGGTATCTGCTAGCATGCTACACAAAGTCATTGCACTAACCAACAGTGCAGTTCATGAAAGAGTTAAACAGCTTGGAAAATTCCAGAAAAGGATGTCATGGCTTTAGAAGCTTCTGATAGGCTAATTGACATAATTTGAGTCAATTGGAGGTGTACCTGTGGATGAATTTCAAGGCCTACCTTCAAACTCATTGCCTCTTCGCTTGACATCATGGGAAAATCAAAATCAGTCAGCCAAGACGTCCGAAAAGTAATTTGTAGACCTCCACAAGTCTGATTCATCCTTGGGAGCAATTTCCAAACACCTGAAGGTACCACATTCATCTGTACAAACATTAGTACGCAAGTATAAACACCATGGGACCACGCAGCCGTCATACCACTCAGGAAGGAGACACGTTCTGTCTCCTAGAGATGAACGTACTTTGGTTCGAAAAGTGCAAATCAATCCCAGAACAACAGCAAAGAACCTTGTGAAGATGCTGGAGGAAACAGGTACAAAAGTATCTATATCCACAGGAAATCGAGTCCTATACCAAAATAACCTGAAAGGCAGCTCAGAAAGGAAGAAGCCACTGCTCCAAAACTGTCATAAAAAAGCCAGACTACGGTTTGCAACTGCACATGGGGACAAAGATTGTACTTTTTGGAGAAATATCCTCTGGTCTGATGAAACAAAAATAGAACTGTTTGGCCATAATGACCATCGTTATGTTTGGAGGAAAAAGGGGGAGGCTTGCAAGCCGAAGAACACCATCCCAACCGTGAAGCACGGGGGTGGCAGCTTCATGTTGTGGGGGTTCTTTGCTGCAGGAGGGACTGGTGCACTTCACAAAATAGATGCAATCATGAGGGAGGAAAATTATGTGGATATATTGAAGCAACATCTCAAGACATCAGTCAGGAAGTTAAAGCTTGGTCGCAAATGGGTCTTCCAAATGGACAATGACCCCAAAGATACTTCTAAAGTTGTGGCAAAATGGCTTAAGGACAACAAAGTCAAGGTATTGTAGTGGCCATCACAAAGCCCTGACCTCAATCCTATAGAAAATGTGTGGGCAGAACTGAAAAAGCTCATGTAAGCAAGGAGGCCTACAAACCTGACTCAGTTACACCAGCTCTGTCAGGAGGAATGGGCCAAAATTCACTCAACTTATTGTGGGAAGCTTGTGGAAGGCTAAACTAAACGTTTGACCCAAGTTAAACAATTTAAAGGCAATGCTACCAAATACTAATTGAGTGTATGTAAACTTCTGACCCACTGGGAATGTGATGACAGAAATAAAAGCTGAAATAAATAATTCTCTCTACTATTATTCTGACATATGAAAATAAATTGGTGATCCTAACTGACCTATGACAGGGACTTTTTACTAGGGTTAAATGTCAGGAATTGTGAAAAACTGAGTTTAAATGCGTTTGGCTAAGGTATGTAAACTTCCGACTTCAACTGTAGGTAGGGGTGAAGTGACTATGCATAGATAATAAACAGTGAGTAGCAGTGTACAAAACAAATGGGGGGGGGGGGGTCAATGTAAATAGTCCGGTGGCCATTTGATTAATTGTTCAGCAGTGTTATGGCTTGGGGGTAGAAGCTGTTAAGGAGCCTTTTGGTCCTAGACATGGCGCTCCGGTACTGCTTACCGTGTGGTAGCAGAGAAAACAGTCTATGACTTGGACGGCTGGAGTCTCTGACAATTTTGTGGGCTTTCCTCTGACACCGTCTAGTATATAGGTCCAGGATGGCAGGAAGCTTGGCCCCAGTGATGTACTGGGCCGTATGCACTACCCTCTGTAGCTCCTTATGGTCAGACGCCGAGCAGTTGCCATACCAGGCGGTGATGCAACCCATTAGGATGCTCTCGATTGGTGCAGCTGTAGAACTTTTTTAGGATCTGGGGACCCATGCCAAATCTTTTCAGTCTCCTGAGGGGGAAAATGTGTTGTTGTGCCCTCTTTACGATAGTTTGTTGGTGATGTGGACACCAAGGAACTTGAAACTCTCGATACGTTCCACTATAGCCCCGTCGATGTTACTGGTGGTCCTCCTCATTGGCCTCATTGACAAAATCCTGAAGTTTCCTTTTAATAACAGGCCCTTCTTCCTCCCCAGGGTCTGTATTTTAGCCCATCTCTATCTTTTATTTCTCTCTCTCACTATCTGTCCCTCTTCTCTCTATTCATGGCTTTATTTTTACAGACACAACGTCTGTTCTCCCTCTCTTTTTTCCCCAAACCAGGCTTTGGTCTCTTAATTGCTTTGTGTGCGTGCGCATGTTCATGCACAAGAGTGTGTGTGTCATAATCCAGGGCGCTTTGATTTATGGAGTCGGTTATGATAATGCCCTTGGTCTAGGGAATCCACTGCTACTTCAGTAGGCGAAGCAGGCAGCTCCTTTTCATTTTCACTTCCACTCTTAATCTCTCGATCTCCATTCCTTTTTGGAGATTTTTCCATCTCTGACTCTCACCTTTCTCTCTCTGTCCTTTCCTCTGCATATTGGTCCCTCCATTCTTGTCAGTCTCTCTCTTACAGTACTTCCCTCTCTCCTGCCTTTTCTCATTCTCTCTTTCTCAGACCTATAGCACTGTTTACTGCATTTGGAGAAAGCCTTGCTGTCGTCGGCCTTACAAGCCTATAGAGGAGAATCTCGGAGGATGACAGATTCACAGTCACATATTTGCAGCTTGACTAATGGCATTCAGTCTCTATATGCCATTCCTGCCTATCCTGAATCAATAAATATGTGTTTGTCAGTGGTTTTGCATACCTGTAGTATATTTTTGTATGCTAATTGGTATTATTCTGGATTAACGATACTGTATAGCGAGTCCCATGACCATTTACATCTTGAACGTGACATTTAGACAACTTCCTCTACCAGGTCTTTCTACAAAGCGTGTGAGACACAATCCATTTTCCTGTCCAATTCTCCTGTAAAGGGTAAGGGATCTGCAGAACATCATTTATCAAAGAAGATTTCATGAAAATGTCAACAAGAACATCCTTACAACCGTATGACTCAATGTGATTAGCCATTAGCTGTGCACTGCAAAGCTCGTAAAAAACTCTGTGGGTGAACGATACCTGGACAACTGGCACGGAGTGTACACGGTTCTTTGATGTCACACACTCAGGTCTGTACAAAGAGAGCGTCCCTGCGAAGGCTAATTACAGAGCAGAATAGATGCTATCTCGGAATTAGTTAGAGTTAGCTTCAATGCTAACGCTAAACTGGCTATGGAGACTAATGATTAGCAGGAGTTAGTCCAGCTGGTGTTCCCTGTTCGGAGGTCAAACTTAAGTCAGGGAAAGGACAAAAGGTCAAGGCACCAGAATGTCAATTCTGTGTAAATGATGATAAGATTTGTTCTGTTTTGTTGTATTATTTCATTTGCCTCAAGCCTTGAAAATATACATTTCTGGCATAGATACATTTTCAGGAGAATCTAAAAAGTACATGCTTCTAATTGTCCACTGAAAAAGAGGGAAGCATGTTCATAATCCTCCTTATCATTTGAATATGGTTATTATGACTGTGAAAACTCAATAACATTTCTAGCAGGGACTCGCATGAGGGAAGCACAGCGGGTGAAAAATACATGTTTATCAGAGAACCCAGGACTGGGAGAGATAAAAACGGAGGGGTGGAGGGGAGAGGGAGCACAGAGTTGAAAGGAAAGGGAAATATGTTGCGGGTTTACACTATATAATTGATGAAATACTATTTTTACTGCGATGGGGAACATGGGAACACAGATAGGTCTTGAGAAAACACATCGAAGCATATTTGTTTAAAAAATGTGTGTTGTCCTATTAGAGTAAAGAGAGCAAAACACAAGGAATAGCTTTAGTGAAGGTGCTGAAATCACGAAACCATGTTGAGAGTATTATAGTGCAGAGCAATCGCATGATGTGCTAAATCTATTACATAGAGAATAGTTCAGATAATCTACTACAACAGAATACAGAATATAAAAAAACATTAAATTAACAGGTGCAAAGGAGATGTAAAACACTGTTAACTAAATTAATGGAATGAAACATTGTGTAGACTAGCAGAATAAACATTTCTCTCAGTCACACACAATCCCTGACATCCAGCTCTCCGGCCTCCCGCTGCTCCATGTCTCCTCATTTTCCCCCACGGGTTGAAAAATGACTTGAAGATTAAGACCCCATCACAATCATCTGTTGTTCACTCCTCTTCCTCCCTCCTCCTTCCCTTCTGTAGCCAATCATGTCCCAACCCCACTTTGACTGGTGTCTTTCCAGACAAAATAATTATGTCCACAGAGATATAACTGGCCTTCTGCCTCTTTGTCTGCCTCTCACCCTTTCCATCTCCAAGCCCCCTGGGAATTAAACTGGAGGTTCAAATCCAGCCTATCGTCCTCCCTCACTCTCCCTATCAGGATTCATTACGGATCCTGACCAGGGGTTGGAACTGAAATCATTTTCCAATAATTTAGTTCTGAACAGAACAATCATTTTTTTCTGTCCATTCCACTGTTCCGACCAGCAAAATAAAGTTTTTAACCGGTTTGAAACCAAAAAAAGTAACAGCTTATATCGTTCCTTTCTGTTCTTTTTTAAAACCTCTGAACTGGACATTTAGCAAAAAATGTAATTACTTCACCAATCACTGTGGATAGAGCAGCTTGCTATGGAGCGGGAGAAAGCTGTAGTAAGACTTTCCCCTGTAATGTACAGCATAATACTGGCACCAGAGTTAGCAGCTTAATACTGTAATGTTGCTTTACAGCAGAGACTATTTTCATTACTGTAAAGCATATTACTGCATCCCTGCAGTACATTTACAAGGATGCTGTAATGTTTTACAGTAAGGAAAATAGTACATATATATATATATATATTACAGCATCTCTGCTGTAAATCAAAAGTACAGTATAATGGTGTAAATTTACAGTGAAATTCTCCCTGAAATCTAAATGTATGAAAAACAATACATTTTTACATAAAATACATTGATTGAAATTGTAACAATATTAACAACAAATTAACAACATAATTGACAATAGAAGTAACAACAGTTAACACCTACAGTACCAGTCAAAAGTTTGGACACACCTTCTCATTCAAGGTTTTTCTTTATTTTTACTATTTTCCCTACAATTTTTACTAAAAACCCTTGAATGAGTAGGTGTGTCCAAACCTTTGACTGGTACTATATGTAATCAAATAAGAGCATCATTACAACACTAATTTAAAAACAATATTGTGTGCCTGTGTGTGGGGGGTGTGGAGGAGAGAGACATGGAGAGAGATGGAGTTCAAATTGGAATTGGGTACAATCCTAGATCTATGATCAGGGGCAACTCTATTCGGGGTAAGGGGGCTCAATGTAGGGATTGAGAACAGCTAGCTTCCTCTGGGCCACCTTGTCATGCACTTTGTCCCATCTTCAGGGTTCATCATCTTGGGTTGATTCAAACCTATAGCATATATCCAATATAGTTTATGAAATCAATTGAGTCATTGCACAAATACAAATGAGACAACTAGATATACCTACTTCAAACCTGAGGTAACTAATAAAACATTGCTATAGCCTACATCAGGGTTTCCCAAACTCTGTCCTGTGGCCCCTGTGTGCACGTTTTGGTTTTTGCCCTAGAACTACACAGCTGATTGAAATAACCAACTCATCATCAAGCTTTGATTATTTGAATCAGCTGTGCATTGCTAGGGCAAAAACGCTAAATGTGCACCCAGGTGGGGCCCCAGGGTGAAGTTTGGGAAACCCTGGTCTACACTAGTTGCCACCAACTGGTCGATCGTGATCGACTGGTTGAACTTCAAAAACATTCCTAGTTGATCGCCAAACATTTCTGTAAAAAAAGCCAATGATAAAAGGCTTGTGCATCTTTTTCTGTGTGTATTGCGCTATTGGTGGTAGGTGCACTTGATTCAAAAGCCCTGCGCACCGGGTAGGCGAAGTGTTCCCATTTCGAACCATTTCATTTGTCTGAAAGGACAAACTCCGCCTACACAGAAGATCTGTGGCTAAATTGAGTGTGCCTACTGCGCTGGCCAATCGAATAGCTCAAATCACTGCACAGAGCTTCCATGACCCCGGTCACAGCTAAGTGTGATACTAGCCTACAGTAGGTAAGATTGAATAACTTTTAAAACCATGACCACAGAGAGACTGTCAAAGAATACCACAAAGAACTGCTGTTTTTATGGGTGAGTTCATGTTTAAGTTTTTATTTAACACTACTACAAAACATAAAACGTGCTTCTCCCTTTTTCCAGCTGCAATGAATGAGTAGCCAAGTGTATCCATAGCCCTGTATTTTTATTATTATTACCGCTACAAAAAAGATTTCAGTAACTGTAACAGTAAAAGTGTAGTAACTGCAGTCAACTGTGGTATTTTGGATGCAGTAATTGCAGAATAACTGCAGTGTACTGCAGTTGAACTGCAGTTGAACTGCACTGTAACTGTAGTTACACTGCAAAACTACTGCAGTAAAACTGTGTTATTTTGGACTCGTGATGCAGTTAGACTGCAATCTTTTTTTGTAAGGGTATCGTCATGTCTATTTTACTATTGAGCAATATTTCACTTTCTCTGGTGAATTTGTGCATGAGGCAGATGCGGTGCGACTCGAGTTTCTTCATCAGGTAAAAGATGATGTCTCCTCTCTCTGTCAGTCTCAACGGAGGAAAGGAAGGATAGAGCAGGTAATGTGAGAGGTAGACCCGCTGCTGCTCTCTCCCTCCCTATGTTGAGAATAATGCTGTATTCAAAACAACTGGGAACTCGGAAATCTCTGACTTCCGACTTCAGTGAGTTCAAGACAACTGGGAACACGGTCAAAACGAGATCCAGTTGGGAAAAATAGTTTTGAAAGGCCATTCAACTCGGGATTGCTAGTCGGAAACTCTGGCATATTTCTAGAACTCCGTAATCATGGTATCATTCACATTAATGTAGAAGTGTTTAGAAACATATTATATTCTTATTTACAATAAAAGTGACTCCAAACTGACACAATACATTATTTACCATTCAGCTCTATTGGGCACAAAATAATCTGAAAACAAACAGCAAATGCATGCATGCATGCAACAAATTTGTAGTCACAAGCTTGAAGTAGTCATTTTGTGCTATGAATGTGGAACCAAATACTTAACTTTTAACTACTTTTATACACATACATGTTAACTTGTCCCAATACTCTTGGTCCCCTAAAATGGGGGGACTATTTACAAAAAGTGCTGTGATGTCTAAACAGTTCACCCTATATGGATTAAAATAACCTCAAATTAATGATGACAGTATGCACTTTAACCCCATAGTCATTGTTTGATTTCAAATCCAAACCTTTGGAGAATAGAGACAAAAGTTGGAAAAATGCTTCACACGGAGGGCACTGTCATTCATATCATAGGCCTAACAGTACTGTAACACTCTTTTTACTTAAATACAATATAGCTGGATCGCCCTGTACTGCCCCTAGGGGTCCACCAGCCTGCAGCGCCCCAACCAAACATACCCGACTCAGCTTTAGGATCTTAGTGAAACATTCAATATTGGTTTCAGGTGTGTTAGGCCAAGGCCAGAGTGACAACCAACAGTACGGCAGACCCCCAGGTCCAGGACTGAGCAGCCCAGCAGCTAGGTATTGCCTAAATAAGTATCTACCCTGACGTGGGCATGTTTTCAATAAAGACTCCTTTTGTCGTACAGTATTCCATATAAGGTATCGAGACCTTGTGAAATTTGCACAGTATACCCTTAATCTTGTAATAAATAAAATCTAGTTATACATAACTTGACATTTCTGCCATCCATTGTGACATTGTGGAAGGATAACCAACCTTCCAATTAATGGCAATGCTTTTCTTAGCTGCTATGAATTCTAGGTTATACAATTTATTCTGATAGTGTAACGCCCTGGCCATAGAGAGGGGTTTTTTGTTCTTTATTTTGGTTAGGCCAGGGTGTTACATTGGGTGGGCGTTCTATGTTCTTTTTCTAGGGTTTTTGTATTTCTTTGTTTTGGGCCGTGTGTGGCTCCCAATCAGGCACAGCTGAAGTTCGTTGTTGTTGATTGGGAGTCACACATAAGGAGCATGTTTTTCCTTTGGGTTTTGTGGGTAATTGTTTCTGTTTAGTTTTGTACCTAGCAGAACTGTAGGCGGTCGTTCATTTTCGTGTTTTGTTTAAAGTGTTCCTATTAATTAAATATTGAATATGAACACTCACTCCGCTGCGTATTGGTCCACCTTTTCCGACGATGACTTCTCTGTTTCATCTGACGACGAAGACAGCCGTTACAGATAGTCTCCGGTATCAACATTTCCAAGCAACAAAAACAGGGAGAAGGGAGAATCTGTAGACATGCTGAGATAAAACAACATGCTCTTTGCCAGAATTCAAACAGCCTTCACAAGAGCATAACATATGCAAATATGTCACCTTGTGTTTTACTCCTCCAGCAGATACATTACATTTCTGTGTGGATGATATTCAGTTTCACTGGCATATAGTACTATCTATGGATGGTCTTAAAACTGCAGTAATTTATGTCTGAGATTATATGAACATGACTGGGCATTCAAACACATCTGTATCCATTTATCATCATCAATAGTGTCTCCCATGTCTTCCTCAAATTTTAGTTTTACATGTTTTGTGTCATCGAGAAAAGCCTCTATCAACCCTGGATACAGTTTGGAAATCAACTTTAGAGGTTTGTCAGACTCCCTTAAAATAGTTAAAATATTTGAAGCTTCTGGCTTGTCCAGTGTTTGCTGCACAGAGAGAATAAAGTGTTGCATCTGCAAAAGTTCACCTTAGTGCCGCCACAGACTGGTCTTCCCTGGTTGACTGACCCTGTTGAGACCCCTGTCACCATCTGATCCTGCTAAGATGAGGCATGACAAAGAATTACCTTGGTGTACATTTATAAAGAATATAATCAATGTTTCAATAATTGAAATGACCATTATTCCCAGATCCCAGGCTAGCTTTAAGCTGCTGTCATGTAGCTACTGTAGGCCTACCCGTCAACTCAAGATGGAACTTTATCATTCACTGATTGTTATAATATACTGCAAAATTCACCTGAGGTCTGGAGGCTGGTCTTCCCTGGCTGTCTGACCCTGCTGGGACACCAGTCACCATCGATACTGCTAAGACATGATGAGCATAGTGTTGTGTAGTGTGTACTGACAGTGCACAATGACATTGAAGCCTGTAGAGCTGTTTATGCCGTGTAAGTGTGAAAAATAGGGAATTAGCTAGGGAAACTGACAGATCAATAACTTTACATTGCTATACTGACTCTAATAAAAAATGTACATTGCACTGTCAAAACACTTCAGAATATCGGTCTTCAATTGTTTGGCCGCTGGTTTTATCATTGGATTCAGGTCTAATGTGATTGAGGCAAAAATAATAGCTAAAGTTAATGAACTAGCTAGCTAACATGAACCAACTTTTGGCTAACTAATGGTACATCAACTGGTGAAAACTAGCCAATTTAACTTACTTCTGTTGAAATGGGACAAAACAAAGGCTAGAAAACATTTCCATACACACAACAGCTGTTAGATATTGCTACCTGACAGATACTGAGATAGCTAGATACTAAAGCTGAATTGGATGTGGTAGCTACTAGCTAGCTACTGTAGCTAGTTCAGTCAATTCATACAGAACTCAGTCGAGAGGGGATGAAACATGAGCTAACGTTACATGTCAGTTAGCTAAACTACTTGCTCAGCACTGGGAATATATACCTGTTTTCCCTGTTATGTCAAACAGCATTTACCTTGCATCAGTCTAACAAAGAGTAGCCAGTTTCTGATCTGCCTGGTTATACAACTCGGAGAAAAAGCGCAACACACACCACCTGCCGCTGTTCTATAAGACAGCCTTTCAGAAGCTATGCCTTCACACAGCCTGTCCGCATGCTCTGTGGTGTCCACATGGTCCTAAATCCAGCCGGCTGAAACCACCAAACAGTCTACCTGACCACTCTGAGACATCTGCATGGTCCTATAGAACACTGATCCCGCTTTTTGCATCACAGTGCAATGACAAAACTGGAGGGGTGGCAAAAATGCAATTTCAGAATGTGGGGAGATCATGTCTCCCCCGTCCCCAGTGAAAGTGGCGCCCCTTACCATTCAAATAGATTTTTTTCCAGTTGGAGTTCCCAGTTGTTTTGAATGCACTGAAGACGGAAATCTGAGATTTCTGAGTTCGCAGTTTCGAGCTTCCAGCAGTTCCGAGCTCCCAGCTCCCAAATCCAGTAAAATAATATAAAAAGCGAATTATTTCAATTCATGCTCAGCTGTGCCACGCAAATGCTACACCAACTGATCTATTTTGCTATCAAAGCTTGAGTTTTTAAATATAATATGGTCTGAGAAGAACAATATTGCCAGACCAGGCATATAGCCAAAATGCTGTGATAATGTATTAGGCCTACTGCACAACCCTCATACATTTTTTTAGGTTAATGTCATTTTTTGAAGTCATGTAAAACAACAAAAATTGAGCTATAGATCTCGGCTTACTTTTTGAATGTAAATGTAATCTTGACTCAAAAAAGGTTGGTGACCACTGACCTACACAATACACAGATTATTTTACAAGACTCAAAACATTTAGCCTTCTTTCTGTGCCACCATATGTTTGCATACTACTGGTAAAGTGAACAGGTTAAGCTAATACTATAGCAATAATGGGATAATGTTGTTTAAATTAATAAATGGTTAGCAGGGAGAGACTATGGACACTCCTTGCCTGCAAAACGATGATGAATGTCGCGCATCTTAGAACCGAGTGAACCCGAATCACACAGGATTGTGACAGCTAAGGAGAACACTGTGTCCTGGTGTTGTTGCCGTTCATGCTCTCCCCATTGAGTAGACTATATAAAGGTGACATCTAGATGGCTACCAATATTAGTCATTGCTTTTGTAGGCTGCTATACTACTTGAAATATAATCCTTGATTGGAGAAAAACTGCCCACGTTATTAGCTACCGCTGGCGACACTGTAATAGGTTATAGCTGCCCAGTGCCCACTGTACCGGTGTACTGGTCATTCACATTGGCTTTAGCGGCTTGTGAGTACGGCCAATGAAATGGTTTATGTGTAAAATGCTGCCCACCAATCCCCCCCCCCAAAAAAAATACATTGCGTCGTTAATATGGGTCATATCTTTTGAACTGCTACAAGACATTTTCTCTGTAATAATGGTGAAAACATAAGTCACAAATCTGCACTCAGTGTATTCTCTATCATTCAGAGGCTGCGGTACAGACAGCAAAGCCGATCATCATCACAGCAATTAATATCTGGGTGATGTTGATCTAGGTCGCACAGCAAGGTACAGTGCATTCGGAAAGTATTCAGACCCCCTGACTTTTTCCACATTTTGTTGCGTTACAGCCTCATTCTAAAATAGATTTTTTTTAATCCTTAATCTACACACAATACCCCATAATTACAAAAAGAAAAAACAATAATACATTATTTACATAAGAATTCAAAACCTTTGCTTATGAGACTCGAAATTGAGCTCAGGTGAATCCTGTTTCCATTGATCATCCTTGAGATGTTTCTACAACTTGACTGGAGGCCACTTGTGGTAAATTCAATTGATTGGACATGATTTGGAAAGGAACACACCTGTTTATATAAGGTCCCACAGCTGACAGTGCATTTTAGATTCAAAAAAACCAAGCCATGAGATCGAAGGAATTGAGATCCTTGATGAAAACCTTCTCCAGAGCACTCAGGACATCAGACTGGGTCGAAGGTTCACCAGGACAACGACCCTAAGTACATAGCCAAGTCAATGCAGGAGTGGCTTTGGGACAAGTATCCGAATATCCTTGAGTGTTCAAACCAGAGACCGAACTTGAACCCGATCGAACTTCTCTGGAGAGACCTGAAAATAGCTGTGCAGCGACACTCCCCATCCAACCCAACACAGCTTGGGGCGGCAGCGTAACCTAGTGGTTAGAGTGTTGGACTAGTAACTGAAAGGTTGCAAGATCAAATCTCCGAGCTGACAAGGTACAAATCTGTCGTTCTGCCCCTGAACAAGGCAGTTAACCCACTTTTCCTAGGCTGTCATTGAAAAGAAGAACTTGTTCTTAACTGACTTGCCTAGTAAAATAAAGGTAAAAAAATTAAAATCTGCATAGAAGAATAAGAGAAACTCCCCTACAGGTGTGCCAAACTTGTAGCGTCATACCCAAGAAGACTTGAGGCTGTAATCGCGGCCAAAGGTCGTTCAACAAAGTACTTATGTAAATGTATTATCAGTTTTATTTTTTATACATTTGCAAAATTGTCTAAAAACCTGTTTTTGCTTTGTCATTATGGGGTATTGTGTGTAGATTGATGAGGGATAAAACAATTTAATCAATTTTAGAAAAAAGATCTAATGTAATAAAATGGAAATAGTCAAGGGGTCTGAATACTTTCCGAATGCACTGTTTTGCACTGGCTTGATGGGCACTTCTTACATACCATACGGTCAAGCTGCTCCCACAACAGCTCAAAAGGGTTGAAATCTGGGTTGGCCACTCCATTATAGACAGAAAACCAGCTGACTGCTTCTTCCCTAAATAGTTCTTGCATAGTTTGGAGCTGTGCTTTGGGTCATTGTCCTGTTGTGGGAGGAAATTGGCTCCAATTAAGCACTGTCCACAGGATATGGCATGGCATTGCAAAATGGAGTGATAGCCTTCCTTCTTCAAGATCCCTTTTACCCTGTGCAAATCTCCCACTTTACCACCACCAAAGCACCCCCAGACCATCACATTGCCTCCACCATGCTTGACAGATGGCGTCAAGCACTCATCCAGCATCTTTACATTTTTTCTGCATCTCACGAATGTTCCTCTTTGTGATCCGAAAACACCTCAAACTTAGATTTGTCTGTCCAAACACTTTTTTCCAATCTTCATCAGTCCAGTGTCTGTGTTCTTTTGCTCATCTTAATATTTTATTTTTATTGGCCAGTCTGAGATATGGCTTTTTCTTTGCAAATCTACCTAGAAGGCCAGCATCCCAGAGTCGCCTCTTAACTGGTGAGACTGGTACTATTTAATGAAGCTGCCAGTTGAGGACTTGTGAGGCATCTGTTTCTCAAACTAGACACTCTAATGTACTTGTCCTCTTGCTCAGTTGTGCTCCGGGGCCTCCTACTCCTCTTTCTATTCTGGTTAGAGCCAGTTTGCGCTGTTCTGTGAAGGGAGTAGTACATAGCGTTGTACGAGATCTTCCGTTTCTTGGCAATTTCTGGCATGGAATAGCCTTAATTTCTCAGAACAAGAATAGACTGACGAGTTTCAGAAGAAAGTTCTTTGCTTCGGGACGTTTTGAACCTGTAATCGAACCCACAAATGCTGATGCTCCAGATACTCAACTAGTCTAAAAGCCAGTTTTATTGTTTCTTTAATCAGTACAACAGTTGTCAGCTGTGCTAACATAATTGCAAAAGGGTTTTCTAATGATCAATTAGCCTTTTAAAATGATTAACTTGGATTAGCTAACACAACATGCCATTGGAATACAGGAGGGATGGTTGCTGACAATGGGCCTCTGTATGCCTTTGTAGATATTCCATAAAAAATCTGTCGTTTCCAGCTACAATAGTCATTTACAACATCAACAATGTCTACACTGTATTTATGATCAATATGATGTTATTTTAATGGACAAAAAAATGTGATTTTCTTTAAAAAACAAGGACATTTTTAAGTGACCCCAAACATGCGACTTGTAATAAGACTATGCAATTAGCCCTTTGTAAAATGAATGGATTCACATACAAGGCATAAATCTTAAGTTACAAAGCATTAACAAGCAGTACAAGACATTATTCAAAGCATGGTTAGAGAGAAAGAGAGAGAGAGAGAGAGACAAAGAAACCATGGATTGTGCCATGGCCCATAGCTCATGGGAGAGGGAGAGAAAAAGAAAGAAAGTGAGAGAGAGTATCTCACCAAAGCAGGTCAGGAACATAAGAGAAAGCACAATGCATCTAATGCCCTTTTGTAAGCATTTCAGTTGTTTGGAATCAAAATCTGAGTTGTCGACCAATAGTATTACATTTACATTTTAGTCATTTAGCAGACGCTCTTATCCAGAGCAACTTACAGTAGTGAACGCATACATTTCATACATTTTTTTATTTTATTTTTTCTCCGTACTGGTCCCCCGTGGGAATCAAACCCACAACCCTGGCGTTGCAAACACCATGCTCTACCAACTGAACCACACGGGACCGTGTCCAGTTATCTCCAATCAGATATCAGACCTATATGATGTAACTGCTGCTTCTCAGAGGTGAGACAATGGACGTTGGTAAGATCAAGAGAATGCGGAATTCCTAAGACAACACAAAGGAAATTCTTGCGTACAGTTGATAAGAAGAGTCACTTCGGGGGTTGGGCTGCCCTACACATGTGTCAAACACAAGGCCTGCGGGCCGAATCCTAACACATTTCTATCTGGCCCGCACAATGATATGCGTTGTCAATTCATTTTGGCCCGCTTCCATACAGCCGGGGATGCACTACACTACAAGTCACAGCCAAATGGCAGCGCATTGTCACACACACACCCTTTCTCCCAGACCCACAAATGCACCCACACATGAGCCAGCCAGTGATCTGTATCATATCATCACTAATGGCACTGACCAAATCTTTTACTGGACAGAAAGTTTAAACATGTTGTAGGCTTGTGTTTGGAATATGTCATCTTGGTTGTCAAGAAGTTATAAGATAAAGGATTCACACGCGATTGAGCTGCTTACGTGTGTCCCGTTTACCGCGCACAGTGGAAAGTAAAGTGTACAGATCACCTTCCTAGCTAGGCTAATACAATTTTGCAGTCTGGCTTCAGTTTTTAAAGCTTGACAATGAATAACCAAAAAACAAATCCTGCAACAAAACACCATGCAAAGGAGAAACATGTAGGCCTATTACAGCAACATTTGAGCAGTAGCCTAGGCTGGCTACTCAACCACAATACATTTTGAGTGCACCATGTAGCAGAGGAGGCTGGTGGGAGGAGCAATAGGAGACAGGCTCCTTGTAATGGCTGGAATGGAATAAATGGAACAGTACCAAATGCATCAAGCATATGAAAACCACGTTTTACTCCATTGTATTTACAACCATTACAATGAGCCTGTCCTCCTACAGCTCCTCCCACCAGCCTCCACTGCCATGTAGTGCAAAAAAATGAAAAACATGTTTTAAGTTGAAATATTACAACAACCTAGCTACGTTTTTGTTATTTGGAGTTATTATATACATTTGATTAGGGTCGCTGCATATTATGCACATCAAGCATAGCAGCAAAGGCTGGACAAATATGATTTATCTCTTCTTTTGTTTTAGTATGTAAACAATTCTATATACAGCATCTTATGTACATTCCGAAAGTGGACATTATAATGGGACATCATTTTTTTCTAACAAAACAATGGCCAGTTTGGGTGGCAGTTGTATGCAATTTCTTTTGTTAAAACAAACATAATAGGCTATGCCTGGCCCGCAAATTTGTTGTGTTTTTTTCAATATGGCCCTTGTGCTGATAGAGTTTGACACCCTTTAAAAGCTTCAGCGATACAGATTGAATAGAGCCACAAGTCCCATACTACTATAATGCTTTGTCAATGTATTAATAATTGATTTGTTAACTAAGTACTGCAGACCAATTCATGTAACCTTATTATAAAGTGTTACCTACCTCTCCTGCTGTCACCTCGAGCAGTTAGTGGTAATAAGCCATGGTGCAGCTAAGGTGCACTCCAGGTGCTAGCTATGGCGATATATCAACTACTTAGCAGCCTGTTATAGTAGTGTACCAGTGTTTTTTTTTAAATCAGAGTGCATTCTAAAATCTATCATTCTCTTTCACTGTGACCTGCTGAAGAAGTTTCTCCCCTCGTGATATGTGCACAGACCCTTTAGATTGTATTGTTTTGCCAAGTTTGAAGCAGTCAACTTCTGGTAAAATCTGAGGAAACATAGCCAAATAAACCGTGCTGACACAGCAAAATATGACTAAAATAACCATTGGAGATGGTTGTAGTGGGTTAGAGAGACAGGAAAGTTTTCAAGAGCCTGTGGAGAAGGATGAGAAACCATGTTTTATATAAGAGCTTTCTGAATTGACACACTCCTGTAAAAGCATCTCCTTCTAAAAGGGTTTTTCTTCATGACTATGTTGGAAGAGCGTTGCAGCTGTCTTCGACTGAAAAACTCAGTAGAAGTTTATGGTTGGTTTCCTCTAACAAGGAAAATGTGCACCCCTCTCTCTTTTTCACTCTCTGTGTCTCTCTCCCTCTCTGTCTCTCCCTCTCTCTGTCTCTCCCTCTCTCTGTGTCTCTCTCCCTCTTTGTCTCTCCCTCTCTCTGTCTCTCCCTCTCTCTGTCTCTCTCTGTTTGTGTCTCTCTCTCTCTCTCTGTCTCTCTCTCTCTTTGTGTCTCTCTCTCTCTCTTTGTGTCTCTCTCTCCTCTCTTTGTGTCTCTCTCTGTCTCTCTCTCTGTGTCATTCTCTCTCTGTCTCTCTCTCTCTCTCTGTGTGTGTGTGTGTGTGTGTGTGTGTGTGTGTGTGTGTGTGTGTGTGTGTGTGTGTGTGTGTGTGTGTGTGTGTGTGTGTGTGTGTGTGTGTGTGTGTGTGTGTGTGTGTGTGTGTGTGTGTGTGTGACTTACAGCTCCCGATGATGTTACAGGAAGAAGGGATTTGGGGCACGGTGCTGTTAAGCCCCCTCGCGGTTCTCTGTTATGAACTGTGACTCAGTGTGTTTTGGCGTCACACAGCCTTCCTACACTCCACTACTTTATCTGTATCTGCCACCATCTCTATCCTCCACTGTTGAGGTGCCCAGTGGGACAAGTCCTCTCGTGAAGAGCTAGCTTTCAACAAGACATGACAGAGAGAGGCAGACAGGCAGGCTTTCCATTAGTTGCTAGAAGACAGCACACCACAAATGTACCATAGCACCCACGTTCTTGGCCTTGGAACACAGGCTCCAGTCACATTTACAGGCTCATTAGAACCTTCAAGATGTGCAGATAGCCTGAGCCTGGCACAGTCTGCATGGCTTATCCATTACTCCAGCTCTGGCTGCTCTGGCTGGTGACCAACCAGATTTTAATCAAAATGTGTAGGTTTGGAACAAGATCCAAATGAAGATCCAGTAGATCTTGCTGTGGTTTCTTATGTTAATTAGAATTAGCAAAAATGCTGGTGGTGGTTATTTGGCTGCCAAGTTGGCACAGTAAAATGCCTTGGTATTAGTTCAAAAAGAAAAGGGCAGCAGGGATCAAATTGAATGTGTTACCATCATCATCATCCGAGTATTTTACAGTGGCTCAACCACCCTATTGAGAACATGCACGAGAAATGGACTGAACTGGCCGCTATCGATGACAGGTCATCTTGATCATGTGGTGGTCAACCAGCTCAACACTGTCACTGTCTCGAGAGCTCCACACCAATTAAAGCCCTTCCACCCCCCCAACAGTGCCTCTCACCAGGGGCCTTGCTGGGAGCAAAATGGCTAATTATCCTGCTGTAATTACGAAAAACGAGGCCAATGTGCACCGACACGCCAATTTTCACAGTTCAGCTGCTCCTGGTAATGAGAAGCTGTAGTTTATTTGGAGTGTGACGAGTGTGTGCATGTGTGTGTGTGCGTGCATTCGTGTGTGTGTCCATGCATGTGCATAGGGGGACACGATACAGAGGAGAACCCCCGCAACCCTCCCCCTCCAATATCTGCCTCCTGTATGGAATACCACAGCGGTTCTGAGTTTACAAACACTACAGGATACTTGGCTAACCCTGCCAATAAACACTTTCATTTAGTCATCGGCTTTTCACCTGAGATATACTGCTCTGTGCTTCAAGATCCATTAGTTACAGACATTACGAATTCTCAAAGACTGACAAGACCGCGAGCATGAACAATAATTAAGAAACGTATTAAAGTGCAGTAATGTGTGTTTGGTTACGTGGGTATGGATTTGTTGTTGTCTTACAAGCTGATAGTAACGATAACGGTACACTAGTGGTGAAGACTGTATGAGTGATTGTATCGACTGACCATTGTTGACCCATCCACTTGCAATGATCACCCCATTGTCAGGGAATAACTTCATCCATATTCATCCATATTGCTAGACTCAGAGTGATGAGTTTGCAGCCAAACGGTTGGCCTGCTTGCTATTCCATATGGATCCTCTGCTCTTTGACTAGGAGTCAACTAGTCTAAAGGTGAAATACAGGTGTAGGATCTTAACTTGATTACTCTTTTGTTGCTGACAATTTCCCTGCACAGACTTGTAGTGTATGAGGTTTAAAAAGGCTTCTAAAGTTTGTAATTCCCACTGAAATTTCAGACTTGATTATTCCTAACTCAAAATGTATCAACCCTACAAAAATGTCCATTACTTATAATCCACATAATAATTAACATTTCCTGTTGATGCAGGATTATTTCCCTGCTATAGCAAACTGGCTCAAATTAAGATCCTACTCTCTCTGTATTATAATCCCTTTGGTTATGGAAAAGAGCAGAAGCTCTGAACTCTCTGCTCACACCATGTCCTACCTACCTACAAGTTATGGAAAATTTGCTCTTTTAGTATTTCTCCAATAGGCTTCCTCAGAGAGAAAGCCCCCCACTTCTATGTCAAAGATAATAAAAACAAAAACACTTTAGTAAATACTTCAGTAATGTCCCCAAATACACAACTGTAAATACTACCTCTTGCGCATAGCATCCCGTTAGCGGGATCATTTTCCAGCGAAAACTCCTAGCGACATTAGCATAACGAAATTCAATATTTTTTTTTTTTCAAATATAGGGCTGTCTCATATCGTTTTATAGATACACCTCTCTTGAATCGACCCTCGTTGTCCGATTTCAAAAAGGTTTTACAGGAAAAGCACAATATTAGATTATGTTAGAGGAGTACTTTGTAAAAATTGCATCATATGAATTTTCCAACCAAGCACATGCATCACATATAACCAAAAAACAGCTAAATGCAGCACTAACCTTTTACAAACTTCATCAGATGACACACCTAGGACATCATGTTACACACAGCATGCAATATTTTGTTCAATAAAGGTCATATTTCTATATAAAAACAGCATTTTACATCGGCACCTGCCGTTGACTAACTATTTTCCCATAAAATGCGTCCCGGGAAACAGTGCTACAATTTTATAAATTACTATTCGAAAACGATTTTTTTTATATTGTCAATCTAAGATTTATAGATGAACATCTCTTGAAAACACCTGTCATAACAGATTTTAAATTAACTTTACAGGGTAATCACACTTTGAGATCAACGGGGATGCGATACCCAGAAAATGAGCTCGAAAGCCTAGCTCGGCGCCATCTTTGAACAATTGCAAATCACATCTGATATTGTATAATATCGCCAATAATCCCTCACCTTTAGTTGTCTTCATCAGAAAGCACTTCCCGATATCCCAGGTCCATGACAAATGTATTTTCGGTCGAAAAAGTCCATGCTTTATGTTCCATTAGCTTCCTGTTGTTAGCGCGTCCTAAGGCTGTAATCAAATGTTGATCCGTGCGCGGCACCTGGCTAACGCAAAATGACTGTTTGCTATTAGTTAGGTTCGTTCAAACATGTCAAACGTTGTATAAAATAATCGTCAGGGCCTGTTTCAACAAGAGAGCCAATCAGATTCGAGTGGGACGATTTCATTGTGTTTCAAAAGGTTTCCAAAGGTGGGGGCAGACACGGCCGCCGACGTCACAATGCTGATGGCCCTACTACAGTGACCAATTGCCACATCGTCTTTTTCACTGAGTTTCGACCGCAGAACCCTCAAAACCCTTTGTAAAGACTGGGGACATCTAGTGGAAGCACTGGAAAGTGCTCAATTATCATTTTTTCACGTTCTGAATTATAGGTAAGGCTGTGAAGTCGAGTCGACAATTCAGATTCCCACTTCCTGGTTCAATCGGTCTCGGGGTTTTGACTGCCATACGAGTTCTGTTATACTCACAGACACCATTCAAACAGTTTTAGAAAATTTAGGGTGTTTTCTATCCATATAAAATAAGTATATGCATGTCCTAGCTTCTGACTTTGATTAGTAGGCCGTTGAAAATGGGAACGATTTTTTTTCAAAATGCGCTGTGGCGCCCCCTATCCTAGGGTAACGTCAAGAGGTTTTAAAAATGACATTATACCGTACTACAATCCGTAAAAACACTACAATAAACACTACAGTATACTACAGTAATTACTATAGTGTATATAGTCTTTTTCTTACTACAGTATTCATACTATAGTTAACGGTAAATACTACAGTATACCACAGTAAATACTACAGAATTCACTGTAATGTTTTTGTGGACTTCAATACTCCAGTAAAGTAGTATTCCTGCTATAGTATACACTATAGCATTTTTTTATGTGGACGGGGAGAAAGGGAGGGGGAAGCCTTGAGAGGGAAGCCTTGACCGGAATTGATGGTTCAGGTCACTGCTCTTGTACAGAATATGTACCCCAAACTTCTACCTGGTACAGCTAGTGGATGCTTTAAATACAATTTGATTAATTTATTGATTGATTTCACTTAGGATCACTACCATGGTGTTACTGCTGTCGTATATCCTCCAATTCATTGTATCCTTATACACAGAGGTGACTTTGAGCTCAATCTGAGGCCTTAGCTCTGTGTCCCTGTGTGTGAGTGACTCACCCAGGACCTCTAGGACCCCAGGTCTTTACACACCATCAGATCAGAAGATGATCCATGCTTGTCCAGTCATATCATATCATGGGCCCTCCACAGCTACAAGTTTCTACACCGATCAGTCATCTTCGCCTAGTCCAACCTATAAAATGACACATAACACAGTGATATCAAGGATCTGGAATGATGAAGGGGGAGAAAAACAGAAGGCTGAGTGACAGCATGTATGAGTTCGATTTAACTTAATTGGACAGCTACTCAACAAAAACACCAGCAGGAAGAATATTCAATAATAATTTCCCACGGGCCAATGCAGACAGGGAAGGAGCACAGATTGTAGTCCAATATGATTTTCACTAGAGCGTGGACCAGTGACATAAAATCCTAATGGAAATGATTGGGAACCGTATCGAATATCAGATAAACAGAGAGAGAGAGCGAGGACCAGCGGTATGAGGGAATGGACAGAGTAGAGCAATGGGCTTAGAGTAAGAGAGGAAAAATACTATATCTCTTTCTCTCTCTCTCTCCCTCTCTCTCCCAGAGAAAATGTTAGTGAGGAGTCTGTTAACATGTCATGCACAAAGCTAAATTAGAGGCCATCTAAAATTCTAGAATACAAGCAAGCCAAGTGCTGTTATTTTTGCAGAGTGATATACTGTCACATCCTGACCATAGAAAGCTTTTATTTTCTATGGTAGAGTAGGTCAGGGCGTGACAGGGGGTTTTGTCTAGTTTCAATTTTCTATGTTGTGTGGTTTATGTTTTTCTGTGTTTTTTGGGGGGGGATGATCTCCAATTAGAGGCAGCTGGTCATCGTTGTCTCTAATTGGGGATCATATTTAAGTAGTTGTTTTTCCCACCTGGGTTTGTGGGAGATTATATTTTGAGTTAGTGTATGTTGCACCTCTTCGTCACGGTTTGTTGTTTTGTTTATTAGTTTATTTGTATGTCTTGCATAGTTTCACAGTTATAATAAAATGTGGAACGATACACACGCTGCGCCTTGGTCCGCTCCTTCATACAACAAACGTGACATATACAGTATATACAGTCCCAGTCAAAAGTTTGGACACACCTGCTCATTCAAGGGTTTTTCTTTATTTTCATTTTCTACATTGTAGAATAACAGTGAAGACATAAAAACTATGAAATAACACATATGGAATCATGTAGTAACCAAAAAAATGTTAAACAAATATTATATTTATAGTTGAATATATTATATTTATATTTGAGCTTCTTCAAAGTAGCCAACCTTTGCCTTGATGACAGCTTTGCACACTCTCGGCATTCTCTCAACCAGCTTCATGAGATAGTCACCTGGAATGCACTTCAATTAACAGGTGTCCCTTGTTAAGTCCATTTTTGGAATTTCTTTCCTTCTTAATGCGTTTGAGCCAATCAGTTGTGTTGTGAGAAGGTAGTGTATACAGAAGATAGCCCTATTTGGTAAAAGACCAAGTCCATTATATGGCAAGAACAGCTCAAATAAGCAAAGAGATACGACAGTCCATTACTTTAAGGTGAGGAAAATGTCAAGAACTTTTAAACTTTCTTCAAGTGCAGTTGCAAAAACCATCAAGCGCTATGATGAAACTGGCTCTCATGAAGACCGCCACAGGAAAGGAAGACCCAGAGTTACCTCTGCTGTAGAGGATAAGTTCATTAGAGTTACCAGCCTCAGAAATTGCCCAAATAAATGCTTCACAAAGTTCAAGTAACACACACATCTCAACATCAACTGTTCAGAGGAGACCACGTGAATCAGGCCTTCATGGTCAAATTGCTGCAAAGAAACAACTACTAAAGGACACCAATAAGAAGAAGACTTGCTTGGGCCAAGAAACACGAGCAATGGACATTAGACAGGTGGAAATCTGTCCTTTTGTCCAAATTTGAGATTTTTGGTTCCATGTCTTTGTGAGACGTAGAGTAGGTGAACGGATGATCTCCACATGTGTGGTTCCCATCGTGAAGCATGGAGGAGGAGGTGTAATGTGTGGGGGTGCTTTGCTGGTGACATTGTTGGGATTTATTTAGAATTCAAGGCACACTTAACCAGCATGGTTACCACAGCATTCTGCAGTAATATGCCATCCCATCTGGTTTGCGCTTAGTGGGACTATCATTTATTTTTCAACAGGACAACGCCCAACACACCTCCAGGCTGTGTAAGGGCTATTCAACCAAGAAGGAGAGTGATGGAGTGCTGCATCAGATGACCTGGCCTCCACAATCACCCGACCTCAACCCAATTGAGATGGTTTGGAATGAGTTGCACTGCAGAGTGAAGGAAAAGAGGTCAACAAGTGCTCAGCACATGTGGGAACTCCATGACTTTTGGAAAAGCATTCCAGGCGAAACTGGTTGAGAGAATGCCAAGAGTGTGCAAAGCTGTCATCAAGGCAAAGGCAAAGGCTGTTTAAAACTTTGTTGGTTACTACATGATTCCACATGTGTTATTTCATAGTTTTGATGTCTTCACTATTATTCTACAATGTAACAAAACAGTAAAAATTAAAAAACCCTTGGAATGAGTAGGTGGAATGAGTAGGTGTGTCCAAACTTTTGACTGATACACTATCTATTTTTTGACACACGTTTAACCCCTCTTTTGGGTAGGCATCAACTTCTATAATAATTTTTTTACCGGTACCAGTTACCTTCAGACAAGTCCCATGACACGGAGACCACCATCGTGTTTGTGAGATTCTCCCCTTTCCATGGAGCGGTCATAATAGTTTGGACACTACAGACGTTTTTGTAAGAAGATACATTTTCGGGATGTCTCATGGTCTGACAAACACTGCTCTAGCTTTGCCACCTTTCACCACAGATGCAGAAGTGCGACATCGCCGGATGCGGTGGATTGAGACGCGTCCAATGCAAAAAAAACCCAGATATCTCTAGTTTAAACTGGCAGATTGTGATGGGGATTTTTTTATTATGTTACTTAGATTGACGCCCCGGTCTATAGTGAGATATTATACAATAATTAAACTGTTCGATAAACAAATAATTTGTGAAATCACGATCTAATGAGGCCTAATGCAGAAGATGACATGGGGTGAGTTTAGAATTCTCAAACAATACGACAGAAGCAGCTTCAATTTGATTGGCTGTTGCATGCAATTTGTATTGTGTTTGAGGTGCTCATATAACAGCAAAGTTGCTTGAGATTACGTCACTTGCAACCTGGAATTGCAACAAAAATTGTGTGCAAGTTGCGTTGTGCAACTACATCTTTAGCGAGTAATATACACGGAAGTGGTGGATAGTATGCACGCCCCCTGAGTCGGACTAGGAGCCCACTCCTTATTCCTCTTCTACGGTGACAGCATCTTGGAGCAACCGCCGGATGAAGGGAATTGCCTCTGGGAGTTCAAACAAAGGATCCAATTCAGGAAAGTCGCATTTCTGGTCGAAATGCTTGTGATAGACCGGCGATATAATATCCCAAAATATAATATCCCCAAATTATGTTTGGCTGTAGGTAATAATGCAAGAAACGTTCTGAGCAAATAATGTAAGAAATAACGCACAAAAAAACCTAAATACTGCAAAGTTGGCTAGGAGCTAGAAGCAGGGCGGCCATATCTGTCAGCGCCATCTTCTACATCTACCATGTATTTTCATGAAATCTTAACTAACTGCAATCCAGGACATTTGGTTGTGCTATTAGATCAAGCACAGTGACAACACATTAAAGGCTCAATCCGATCCACTTTAAACCCGACATCCGCATTGCGATGTCACAGGTGGAACTGTGTCAGAGCTGTCAAATCCACTAGCGGCATCTGGCATATACTTAAAGCGGACATTGCCTTTGGCTGCACGGAGTCACATTAAGAGAAATCCCATAACACTGGAATATGAGATGTAGGCCTAATCTACACCTCGATCTGACCGTAAGGCGCTACAGAGGGTAGTGCGTACGACCCAGTACATCACTGGGGCCAAGCTTCCTGCAATCCAGAACCTATATAATAGGCGGTGTCAGAGGAAAGCCCATAAATTGTCAGAGACTGCAGTCACCCAAGTCATAGACTTAACTCTGCTACCGCACGACAAGCGGTACCGGACGCCAAGTCTAGGACCAAAAGGTTCCTTAATAACAGCATGTACCCCCAAGCCATAAGACTGCTGAACAATTAATCAAATGGCCACCGGACTATTACATTGACCCACCCCTCCATTTGTTTTGTATACTGCTGCTATTCGTTGTTTATTATCTATGCATAGTCACTTCACCCCTACCTACATGTACAAATTACAGTGCCTTGCAAAAGTAGTCACCCCCCCTTGGCGTTTTCCTATGTTGTTGCATTACAACCTGTAATTGAAATTGATTTTTATTTGGATATCATGTAATGGACATACCCAAAATAGTCCAAATTAGTGAAGTGAAATGAAAAAAATGACTTGTTTGAAATAATTGTTTGTTTGAAATAATAAAATAAAAACAGAAAAGTGGTGTGTGCATATGTATTCATCTCCTTTGCTATGAAGCACCTAAATAACATCTGGTGCAACCAATTACCTTCAGAAGTCACATAATTAGTTAGATTTCACACAGGTGGACTTTATTTAAGTGTCACATGATCTCAGTATATATACACCTGTTCTGAAAGGCCCCAGAGCCTGCAACAACACTAAGCAAGGGGCACCACCAAGCAAGCAGCACTATGAAGACCAAGGAGCTCTCCAAACAGGTCAGGGACAAAGTTGTGGAGAAGTACAGATCAGGGTTGGGTTATAAACATTATCAGAAACTTTGAACATCCCACAGAGCATTATTAAAAAATGAAAAGAATATGGCAAACAATACGACAGAAGCAGCTTCAATTTGATTGGCTGTTGCATGCAATTTGTATTGTGTTTGAGGTGCTCATATAACAGCAAAGTTGCTTGAGATTACGTCACTTGCAACCTGCAATTGCAACTAAAATTGCGTGCAAGTTGCATTGTGTAACTGCAGCTTTAACAAGGGTTGGGTTATGAAAAATATCAAAAACTTTGAACATCCCACAGAGCATTATTTAAAAATGGAAAGAATATGGCACCACAACAAACCTCCCAAGAGAGGGCCGCCCACCAAAACTCACGGACCAGGCAAGGAGGGCATTAATCAGAGAGGCAACAAAGAGACCAAATATAACCCTGAAGGAGCTGCAAAGCTCCACATCGGAGATTGGAGTATCTGTCCACAGAGCTGGGCTTAACGGAAGAGTGGCCAGAAAAAAATAAGCAAACGTTTGGTGTTCGCCAAAAGGCATGTGGGAGACTCCCCAAACATATGGAAGAAGGTACTCTGGCCAGATGAGAATAAAACTGAGCTTTTTGGACATCAAGGAAAACACTATGTCTGGCGCAAACCCAACACCTCTCATCACCCCGAGAACACCATCCCCTCAGTGAAGCATGGTGGTGGCAGCATCATGCTGTGGGGATGTTTTTCATCGGCAGGGACTGGGAAACTGGTCAGAATTGAAGGAATGATGGATGGCGCTAAAAACAGGGAAATTCTTGAGGGAAACCTGTTTCAGTCTTTCAGAGATTTGAGACTGGGATGGAGGTTCACCTTCCAGCAGGACAATAACCCTAAGCATACTGCTAAAGCAACACTCGAGTGGTTTAAGGGGAAACATTTAAATGTCTTTGAATGGCCTAGTCAAAGCCCAGACCTCAATTCAATTGAGAATCTGTGGTATGACTTAAAGATTGCTGTACACCAGCGGAACCCATCCAACTTGAAGGAGCTGAAGCAGATTTGCCTTGAAGAATGGGCAAAAATCCCAGTGGCTAGATGTGCCAAGCTTATAGAGACATACCCCAAGAGACTTGCAGCTGTAATTGCTGCAAAAGGTGGCTCTACAAATTATTCACTTTGGCGGATGAATAGTTATGCACGCTCAAGTTTTTTTTTTCCTAGGTTGTTTCACAATAACAAATATTTAGCATCTTTAAACTGGTAGGAATGTTGTGTAAATCAAATGATACAACCCCCCCCCAAAATCCATTTTAATTCCAGGTTGTAAGGCAACAAAATAGGAAAAATGCCAAGGGGGGTGAATACTGACTCGGTACTGGTACCCCCTGTATATAGCATTGTTATTTTCTTACATTTTAATTGGAGGCCGCGCAATTCAAATAAAAAATAATAAAATGGATATTAAACATTTAGGTACATACAAGTGTCTTATATCGGTTAAAAGCTTAAATTCTTGTTAATCTAACTGCATTGTCCGATTTACAATAGGCTTTACAGTGAAAGCATGCCATGCGAGGACGGCGCCCCACATCAAAATATTTTTCAATCAGCACAGGTTTCAGAAATTCACAAATAGCGATTAAATATTCACTTTCCTTTTGAAAATATTCCTCTGATTTGCAATCCAAAGGGTTCCATCTACAACATGTAGTGTCATTTTGTTAGATAAAATTCTTCTTTATATCCCAAAAAGTCAGTTTAGTTGGTGCCATCGATTTGAGTAATCCACTCGTTCAACATGCAGAGAAAGGAATCCAAAAAGCTACCGCTAACCTTTGTTAAAACAAGTCAAAATACATTTCAATTTAATCCTCAGGTAACCTAAAATGTAATTAAACTATAATATATCATACGGAGAGAAGTATGTTCAATAGGAAAGCGATATTAGCAGTCCTCTTCATTGCGCGTGCACAGACTGATTTCCAACTCTGAGTCCCAGTACTAAAACTCATTAGTCTTCCTCGTTTTGGAAGAAAAACGCCTGAAACCTTGAACAAAGACTGCTGACATCTAGTGGAAGCCATAGGAATTGCAATCTGGGAGCTGGATATGGAAATGCTCCTATACATTCAATTGTAAGAGCATGGGCTCTCAAAACATTTCCGGTTGGTTTTTCTTTGGATTTTCTCCTACTATATCTACTGTGTTACAGTCACCTACATTATTTTAACATTTCTACAAACTTCAGTGTGTCTTTTTTCCAATGGTACCAATTATATGCATATCCTGGCTTCAGGGCCTGAGCAACAGGCAGTTTACTTTGGGCACATCAGTCAGACAGGAAGTGGAGAAAACTAGACCCTAGCCTGAAGAAGTTTTAAGGGCTTGTAAGTAAGCATTTCACAGTAAGGTCTACACTTGTTGTATTCAGCGCACGTGAGAAAAAAGTTTGATTTGATTAAGCTGATAGAAATTGTCATTATTTAGTTTAATGATTTTCAATTTGAGCATCATTATTTCTTTATAGCCTACACTTTCTCGTTTTGAACTTCTAACGCAAGTGGAACTGGTGTGGCTTCGTAACAATGATCAAGAGCAGCTGCTCATGGATTTGACAGCTTCAACGCAGTTACACCTCTGAAACCGCCAAAACATCAGCTATGCGGGTGTCAGATATTGTCGTTTAACACTTGATCTTAATTGAATCTAGGCCTAAATTGTTGTATAAATAAACAACATGTTTTTCCAATTGAACTTTGGTGTACTATTACATGGTTGAAAGTGAATTGATTCACATTTAAACAAATCAAATTTAATTTGTGACATGCGCCGAATACAACAGGTGTAGACTTTACCGTGAAATGTTTACTTACAAGCCCTTAACCAACAATGCAGTTCAAGAAATAGAGTTAAGAATTTATTTTTTATTATTTAAGTAACAATAAAATAACAATAACAAGGCTATATGCAGGGGATACCGGTACCGAGTCAATATGCGGGGGTACAGGTTAGTTGATGTAATTTGTACATGTAGGTACAGTAGGGGCAAAGTGACTATGCATAGATAATAAACAGCGTGTAGCAGCAGTGTAAAAACAAAGGGGGACGGTCAATGGAAATAGTCGAGGTGTCCATTTAATGAGTTGTTCAGCAGTCTTATGGCTTGGGGGTAGAAGCTGTTAAGGAGCCTTTTGGTCCTAGACTTGGCGCTCCGTTACCACTTGCCATTTAGTAGCAGAGAGAACAGTCTATTTTTTTACCTTCCTCTGACACCATCTGGTATATACAGTTGAAGTCGGAAGTTTACATACACTTAGGTCAGAGTCATTAAAACTATTTTTTCAACCACTCCACAAATTTCTATATAGTCCTATATCGACATAACCTGAAAGTCTACTCAGCAAGAAAGAAGCCACTGCTCCAAAACCGCCATAAAAAAGCCAGACTACGGTTTGCAACTGCACATGGGGACAAAGATTGTACTTTTTGAAGAAATGTCCTCTGATCTGATGAAACAAAAATAGAACTGTTTGGCCATAATGACCATCGTTATGTTTGGAGGAAAAAGGGGGGATGCATGCAAGCCGAAGAACACCATCCCAACCGTGAAGCACGGGGGTGGCAGCATCATGTTGTGGGAGTGCTTTGCTGCAGGAGGGACTGGTGCACTTCACAAAATAAATTACTTCATGAGGAAGGTAAATTATGTGTCATAGGCGTCGTAAGGATTGGACCAAGGCGCAGCGGGTAAAGTGCTCATCTTCTTAATTTATTTAAAGAAAACACTTAAACAAAATAAACAAACGACGATAACAGTTCCATAAGGCTTCCAGGCCATACAGAAAACAACCACCCACAAAACACAAGTGAAAACAAACCCAACTAAATATGGCCTCCAATTAGAGACAACGACAACCAGCTGCCTCTAATTGGAGGTCATTGCCAAAAACCCAACATAAGTAGAAAACTAGATATACACATAGAAATAGAAAATATAGAACATAAACAAAACACTGAACCACACAAAACAAACACCCCGTGCCACGCCCTGACCAAACTACAATGACAAATAACCCCTTTTACTGGTCAGGACGTGACATTATGTGGATATATTGAAGCAACATCTCAAGACATCAGTCAGGAAGTTAAAGCTTGGTCGCAAATGGGTCTTCCAAATGGACAATGACCCCAAGCATACTTCCAATGTTGTGGCAAAATGGCTTAAGGACAACAAAGTCAAGGTATTGGAGTGGCCATCACAAAGCCCTGACCTCAATCCTATAGAAGAGTTGTGGGCAGAACTGAAAATGAGTGTGCGAGCATGGAGGCCTACAAACCTGACTCAGTTACACCAGCTCTGTCAGGAGGAATGGGCCAAAATTCACCCAACTTATTGTGGGAAGCTTGTGGAAGGCTAAACGAAACGTTCGACCCAAGTTAAACAATTTAAAGGCAATGCTACCGAATACTAATTGAGTGTATGTAAACTTCTGACCCACTGGGAATGTGATGACAGAAATAAAAGCTGAAATAAATCATTCTCTCTACTATTATTCTGACATTTCACATTCTTAAAATAAAGTGGTGATCCTAACTGACCTAAGACAGGGACGTTTTACTAGGATTAAATGTCAGGAATTGTGAAAAACTGAGTTTAAATGTATTTGGCTAAGGTGTATGTAAACTTCTGACTTCAACTTTATATAAAAACACAGGAAAATCACTTTTTTTGTATTACTGGGCTTAACTAAATAGAGCTCCCAAAGGTGCTTCTAATGATCAAGGATTATAGAAAGAAAGCTAGTTTTGTCGTGGACACCAACGCTGCCCTATCGGATAAGTTAAACACATTATTATTATTACGCTTAAAGCATAATGACTCTGAGCTGCCGAGGAGAGCCCCTGAGTACAACGAGGGCAACGTGCTTACGGTCTCCACAGAGGATGTATGTAAGTCATTCAAAGGTGCTAACCTTCGCATACCTAGCCATGCATTTCTGACATTTTCAATCTCTCTCTAGCTCAGGGCATTATCCCCTCCTGCTTCAAGATGTCCACTATCATCCAGGTGCCCAAGAAAGGGAAAGTTACTTTTACTTTTTATTTAAGCTTTATTTAACTATGCAAGTCAGTTAAGAACAAATACAAATTCTTGTTTACAATGACGGCCTACCCCGGCCAAACCCTAACAAAGCTGGGCCAATTGTGCGCTGCCCTTTCTACAATCCGTGATCATTAGAAGCACCTTTGGGAGCTCTATTTAGTTAAGCACAGTAATACAAAAAAAGTGATTTTCCTGTGTTTTTATATAAAGTTGAAGTGGGAAGTTTACATACACCTTAGCCAAATACATTTAAACTCAGTTTTTCACAATTCCTGACATTTAATCATAGTAAAAAGTCCCTGTCTTGCGCTGCCCTACTACCAATCATGGCCAGTTGTGAAACAGCTTGGAATTGAACCAGAGTCTGTAGTGACGCCTCTAGCACTGAGATGCAGTGCCTTAGACCGCTGCGCCACTCGGGATCAAACTGAACTGAATGACTACCAACCCATAGCACTCACTTCCGTCACCATGAAGTGCTTGGAAAGTCAAAGACCACATCACCTCCTCCCTACCCGACACACCCAATCCAATTCGCCTACCGCCCGATAGATTCACAGATGATGCAATCGCCACTGCCCTCACCCACTTGGACAAAAGGAATCCACATGTGAGGATGCTGTTCATCGACTACAGCTCAGCCTTCAATACCATAGATCACAACAAAGCTCACGGCCCTGGGACTAAACTCTTCCCTATGCAACTGGGTCCTGGACTTCCTGACAGGTGCCCCCAGGTGGTGAAGGTAGGCAACATCACCTCCTCCACACTGATCCTCAACACGGGGCCCCACAAGGGTGCGTCCTCAGTCCCCTCCTGTACTCCCTGTATACCCATGACTGCACACAGTTCCAACTTCATCATCAAGTTCGCTGACGACATGACAGTAGTAGACCTCATTACCAATAACGACAAGACAGCCTACAGAGAGGAGGTAGGGACTCTTACAGTGTGGTGCCAGGTAAACAGCCTCTCCCTCAACGTAAGCAAAACAAAGGAGCTTATTGTGGACTTCAGGAGGAACAAGGCTCAGCACGCCCCCATCCTCATCAACTGGACATCGTGGAGACTGTCAAACTCTGATGAGCTGAAATGGTCAAACCACACGGACACCCTGGTGAAGAACCTCGGGAGGCTGAAGCAATTCGCCCTTCCCCGAGGGCCCTCAAAGTGTTCTACAGGAGCACCATCGAGTGCTTACTGTTGGGCTGCATCACAGCCTGGTATGACAACTCTACCGCCGCTGACTGCAAGGCTATAGAGAGGTTGGCACGCTCAGCAGAACACACCATTGGGTGCACACTGCCTGCTCTCCAGGACATCTACAACACCAGGTGTCGCAGGAAGGCCAAGAAGATAATCAGGGACCTCAGCCACCTGAGCCACAGCCTGTTCTTCCCGCTTCCATCACTCAGACGAGGGCAGTACAGGAGCAAAAACTGTCAGACTGGCCAATAAAAGCTACCCCCTGATCAGCCCCGCCTCTTCACTCTAATGCAGGGGTGGACAATTCCAGTTATCGAGGGCATGATTGGGTGTCACAGTTTTGCCCCAGCCCCAGCTAACACACCTGACTCCAATAATCACCCAATCATGATCTCCAGTTTAGAATGCAATTTGATTAATCAGCTGTGTTTGCTAGGGATGGAGAAAAATTGTGACACCAATCAGGCCACCGAGGACTGGAGTTGCCCACCCCTGCTCTAATGGAAATCGTATTGACGGCCTTTTAATTGCTACTGTCTGCAGGGCAGTGACACAGGGGACTGTCATTAGCCAATGATGTCGACGGGCACAGAGGTCATTGGGATCGATACAACTGTCCATCACTGAGATTAGAGAGAGAGAGGGGAGATATAGAGTTTGAGAGGGAGGGAGAGAGGAGTGAGAGAAATGAGATAGAAGGTATAGTGAGAGAGAGAGAGAGAACTCTTAGGAGCTAGACGGAGAGAGAAATGAGAGAGGTACTGTGAGAGAGAACGAGAGAGGGGGGAGGAAGAGGGAGAGAGTGAGAGAATAGGCTCAGTGCACTACACCACCCTCATCACCTTCACTAAGATAGCCTGCAATTATACTAAGCAATATTCGCTTATTTACCTCAATTATATAGTTATAAAGTGATAGAATTCACTGTCATAGCTGATGTGTGGCACTGATTGGCCTAGAGGTGGCACTATTACAGTATAAGCAGTCTCACTTAAACCCTCACAGCCCCGTTTGACCTAGAGACTTGAAACTTTGTACAGTATGTAAGTGTCTTTCCTCATGCTGAGCAAATGTGTTGCAATGACTAATAAGTTCTGCAGATTTTCTTCCATCTTGGACATTTGGAAAACCTTTGAAAAACGAACCCAGTATGTAGGCCCATAGTACATCTCTTAACTTAGTTTGAGAAAAGCTAAGGGATTGGTTAAGTGATGGCTGAGTAATTGACCATTCAGGAAATCTGATTTTACATGCCAATTTAAATTGTTTGTAAATCTACTCCACAATAGCCTAGGAACTTGAAACGTTTTAGGGTCATCAAAGACATTACCATGATGGACCGTGTTAAGTTTGACTTAAAAAAAGGGAAACTATTAACAATTCACAATTTTTGACTATGTAACGCTAATAATCATAAAAAAAACTTATTCTCATGGACAAAATGTCAGATTCACTCAAGATGTGGTATTTAGAATCATCGAAAATTGTCTCTAAAGAGTGAAAAAACAACATTGATGCATTCAAAGATGGCCACACTATACCAGTAGATGCATATTAGCACATACGCTAATATTCCAAAATATGCTTAAAATACTTAAAAGACCTTCTTCTCATGAGACATAGGACCAAATGACACCAAATGTTGAATCTAGTTTAAGAAAAGATAAGGGATTGGTCAAAAGATGGCTGAGTTATTGACATCAAAAATCAGATTTTTACGTGATTTAAACCATTGTAAATCCAATCCACAGGGGCCTATCAACTTGACATTTGTCATCACTATCATGGACGTTTTTATGATGAACCACAATGAATTTGCTGTTGATATCTCAAGAAACAAGGAAACTATAAACTCATTCTTTGCATATCTAACACTATCTACTCATGAAACATACATCAGATTCACTCCAGATTGTGTTTTAGACTCATTACATCAGTCTTTAATGTTTTTTATAAACTGTAATGCGTAAAAATCATCTGTCCTCGGTTGCAACACTCACTACAGAGTTCCAAATTGCCTCTGGAAGCAAAGTCAGCACAATAACTGTTTGTCAGGAGCTTCATGAAATGGATTTCCATGGCCGAGCAGCCTCACACAAGCCTAAGATCACAATGCACAATGGTCAGCTGGAGTGGTGTAAAGCTCACCGCCATTGGACTCTGGGGCAGTGGAAACGCGTTCTCTGGAGTGATGAGTCACGCTTCACCATCTGGCAGTCCAACGGACTAATCTGCGTTTGGCGGATGCAAGGAGAACTCTACCTGCCCCAATGCATAGTGCCAACTGTAAAGTTTGGTGGAGGAGGAATAATGGTCTGGGGCTGTTTTCCATGGTTCGGGCTAGGCCCCTTAGTTCCAGTGAAGGGAAATCTCAACGCTACAGCATACAATGACCTTCTAGATGATTCTGTGCTTCCAACTTTGTTGCAACAGTTTGACCACATCAGAAAGGCCCTTTCCTGTTTCAGCATGACAATGCCCCTGTGTACAAAGCAAGGTCCATACAGAAATGGTTTGCTGAAATCGGTGTGGAAGAACTTGACTGGCCTGCACTGAGCCCTGACCTCAACCCTATCAAACACCTTTGGGATGAATTGGAAAGCCAGCTGCGAGCAAGGCCTAATCGCCCAATATCAGTGCCGACCTCACGAATGCTCTGAATCAAAGCAAGTCCCTGCAGCAATGTTCCAACATCTAGTGGAAAGCCAGAAATAGTGGAGGCTGTAATGAGTTTTCAATGTAACATTGAGCTTTCCTCATTATTATAGCAGCAAAGGGGGAACCAACTCTATATTAATGCCAATGATTTTGGAATGAGATTTTCAATGAGCAGGTGTATATACTTTTGACAACATAGTGTATTAATTAAACTTCCAAATAAACTTCAACATTTTATTATATACTGTGTGTGTGTGTATATATATATATATATATATATATATATATATATATATATATATATATATATATATATATATATATATATACCAATCCTGCATATCTTAATTTCCAAAATTAACAAATTATCTGTGTAATAATGTAGGCAGTTCATGCAAAGGATTGTTACCTTTAACCAGGTTTACATTTTTAGTAAGCAATTATTATTTTAGCAAACAATTATTGTGATTGATCCTATATTGTCCCTAACATCATTACCCCCTCGCAATAGATGTGGGATACACACACATACACACACACACTCAACCCCTTTCCCCCACAAACCATAAGCACAGATGCAGTTGATACAAACTCAAGAAAGGACTTGATTTACGAATGCAGGTACAGTTGCAGCTGTTCGAGAAGGCTTGGAAAATTGAGCAAAAATTGGGAGATTTGTTTAAACATTGTCAAGTCCTAGGTGATGGAAACACACACACGCTGGTCCCCTGTTGTGACCATTTTCCCAAGCATTGCTGTGCAGTCAGACCTTTGATCATTTTGTGTCTCCAGGGCCTCAATAATATGCCCCTCTCTGATTGTCTGAGAGTGACCCCATCCCCATGGGTTAATGCAGTAAGTTTTGCTAGCACTGCCACTACCTGGGTGGGGGCACCCCACCGGAATCCCCACCGGCTAGGTACAAGGTCGTCAAGGTTCTCATTAGCAGCTTTGAGAATGTCCTCGTATATTATGCTCTCCCATCAGGGGGCTTTGGCTTTGTAGGACCAACCCTGCCAGGCAGGCTCAGAATCGGTGCTGCTTTAGTAGATCTCTGAACGGATTCATCTTTCTGATTTGGCTGTGTATTGTCTACTTACAGTAGGCCCATAATACAGATAAGGACTTGCTCAGGTGGGTGTATAGGGTTGGGGACTGTTCCATCATGATAGGACAATAAATAAATAAACTATTTATAATTTATTTAAAAATGTATATCCCATATCTACACAAAGTTGAAAGCTCTCTCTCACAACCCCTGCTCACAAACACACATGGGCTCTGGGATTTGCAATCGTTTTCCTTTTTCACTCACTTTACTCCACACTTTTCCAAACACAAAAACACACACCCCACCGCACATACTATGCCTTCTATGTCCTCTGTTTGCTGTGTTTTATCTCTACCATGTTGTTTGAGTACTTTTGTGTTCCAGTTCCTTATATTTGAAGATTTATCATTTATATTTATATCCATCTATAAATGGAAAGTCTAATACAAACTATTGTCCGACATTCCCTATCTAAACTCATCAAAAAAAAAACATCCTCTCACTGTCAACAGCATTTATTTTCAGCAAACTTAACATGTGTAAATATTTGTATGAACATAACAAGTTTCAACAACTGAGACATAAACTGAACAAGTTCTACAGACATGTGACTGACAGAAATGGAATAATGTGTCCCTGAACAAAGGGGGGTCAAAATCGAAAGTAACAGTCAGTATCTGGTGTGGCCACCAGCTGCATTAAGTACTGCAGTGCATCTCCTCCTCATGGACTGCACCAGATTTGCGAGTTCTTGCTGTGAGATGTGAGATGTTACCCCACTCTTCCACCAAGGCACCTGCAAGTTCCCGGACATTTCTGGGGGGAATGGACCTAGCCCTCACCCTCCGATCCAACAGGTCCCAGACGTGCTCAATGGGATTGAGATCCGGGCTCTTTGCTGGCCATGGCAGAACACTGACATTCCTGTCTTGCAGGAAATCACGCACAGAACGAGCAGTATGGCTGGTGGCATTGTCATGCTGGAGGGTCATGTCAGGATGAGCCTGCAGGAAGGGTACCACATGAGGAAGGAGGATGTCTTCCCTGTAATGTACAGTGTTGAGATTGCCTGCAATGACAAGCTCAGTCCAGTGATGCTGTGACACACCGCCCCAGACCATGACAGACCCTCCACCTCCAAATCAATCCCGCTCCAGAGTACAGGCCTCGGTGTAACGCTCATTCCTTCGACGCTAAATGCGAATCCGACCTTCACCCCTGGTGAGACAAAACCGCAACTCGTCAGTGAAGAGCACTTTTTGCCAGTCCTGTCTGGTCCAGCGACAGTGGGTTTGTGCCCATAGGTGACATTGTTGCCGGTGATGTCTGTTGAGGACCTGCCTTACAACAGGCCTACACGCCCTCAGTCCAGTCTCTCTCAGCCTATTGCGGACAGTCTGACACTGATGGAGGAATTGTGCCATGCTGTACCTGTCCCGCAGGTGTGATGTTTGGATGTACCGATCCCATGCAGATGTTGTTACACGTGGGCTGCCACTGCGAGGATAATCAGCTGTCCGCCCTGTCTCCTTGTAGCGCTGTCTTAGGCGTCTCACAGTACGGACATTGCAATTTATTGCCCTGGCCACATCTGCAGTCCTCATGCCTCCTTGCAGCATTGTTTTCTAATAGTAATTTAGTAAATTGTAGCGCTGTTTCACCAGATGCATTTGAGGGAAAAAAGTTTCTCAACGTCACGCGCCGATGTAAAATGCTGTTTTTATATATAAATATGAACTTTATCGAACAAAAGAATGCATGTATTGTGTAACATGATGTCCTAGGAGTGTCATCTGATGAAGATTGTCAAAGGTTAGTGCTGCATTTAGCTGTTTTTTGGTTATTTGTGATGCATGTGGTTGGTCGGAAAATGGCTATGTGAATACTTTGACGATATACTCCTCTAACATTATCTAATGTTTTGCTTTTGCTGTAAAGCCTTTTTGAAATCGGACAACGTGGTTCGATTCAGGAGAGGTGTATCTATAAAACGATATAAAATAGTCCTATATTTGAAAAACAAAAAAATTGACATTTTTCTATTGTTCGGTTATGAATATGGCGAAATGATTTTACGCTGGATGTTGATCCCGCATACGGGACGGAGAACTTCAAGAGTTAATTAACATAAACACATTTAGCAACTCCTGGCTTTCACACACAACCTACAAGCCACTGATGCAGACCTTTGGAACATCTACATTTGAAAAAGTCTAATAAATACAGCCTACACCTTCACAAATAATCCATTTATTTTAGACATGTGTAAAGAAACATGATATGAAGAAAATGTAGTCTATTTCAGAAGACTATAATAGCATATGCTACTCTGAGTTGGCCTCATGTTAGGACCTGATCTGGGTATGCCTTAAGGCTGTGGGATACACTAGTTCATAGCAGACAAGATCTGCTTGGAATTCCGTGGCTTTATTTTATAGTATGAAGAATACAATTGAACATAAAATAGAAAGGATATTTTCTCCAAACGATTTGAGGAAGTGTGCACATGCAGCTATTCTGTGTTGAGCGGTTAACAAAGAAACAAGTACTCCTATATGTTTCATTTAGAATGAATTATGTAACTTTAGTTATGATACAAATGTTGGGCTATATGTTTTGATCTTTAATACATTCTAAGGATGCATGTTGTGACTCTAATGATTCGAAAATAGTTGCATGAAAGGCATGAGCTCGGCTTAGTTTTTTTTGCACAGGCTGTACACACTACATCAGTCTCTCATTCACAATTAGAAAAGCATTTGATAATGCCTCGAATTTCCCGGCTGCATCCCCTTTGTGTGTCCGTAATGCCCCCTAAGAAAATCCATGCCTTTTGAGGCCAGTGGCCATTGTGCCCTTGGGCTGAATATAATGATTATAGTTCTCTTCTCTTGGCTGTGTGCTGAAGCACCTCTCACTCACATGGCTCTCATGTGATCCAGTCTTTCTCACAGGCTACAAGGGAAGACAGACACATCAGGGACGCAACTGAGCTCGTTCTTATCCAATTCCGAGGCTCATATCAAAGATATTGGAAGAACTGTCCATATTTACTTCTCGTCAGCCAAGAAGATAAGTAGGCCTAACGAACAGCTAAATCACTAGCCTATGTCAATATGCTACCCACCTGGAATGCTTTTCCAACAGTCATGAAGGAGTCCCCACATATGTTGAGCACTTGTTGGCTGCTTTTCCTTCACTCTGAGAGTGTAACTAGTGATTAACTACAATGGAAAAGTAATTGTTTGCCTGGCTACAACATAACACAATTTGAAGTCAATGTGGGGCAGTCTCACAAACATTACAAACAGCATTGGGTGTGGATACGGTGGGAACGTGTGGATCTGAGCAAGTGGGATGTCATACATGTTTGTGGATTTGTATGTAAACGTTAAGTTGTCTATTTTTGTCAATGTATGTTTTTGTTTGTCACAAAAAAGTAAAATAAAATATACGGTTTAAAGAGTTGCCATCTCCAGAATATAACATCCATAAAACAGTCAACATATTAATCATAACCTCTTATCTGACCAGTCGTAACCTTTTTGGATCTGCAAAAATCCCAGCCTTGCTCATTATCCAGTACGACACAAATTGGTTTAATTTTTTATTTACTAGCTAACTAAATAATAACACAGAATACACACACACACTTACTACATGAGACAAAGGTCCCTAATGGACTGACAAAATATGGCGGCTTATACACAACAAATGAAAATGGGTGGGAGAAAGCGAGAGAGAGAGAGAAAGGGACAATTATTGTGGATACATTCTATAACTATTCTCCCGTTAATTATATACTTTGCCCACGAACCGCCGCCAGTTTGGAGTAAGAAATCATGAATCTATTTACGTGTGAAACGCCTTTGTTCATCGTTTATCTCTGTCGGAACCATGCCTTCTTGGAAAGGGGTTTGGTTGGGTCTCCTGTGGATGTAAGGCTCTGATTGTCCACAAGAGGTCACAATGTCCTCATTTGTCTGGTCTCCAGTGGGTGTTCATTCCTCAGAACAGCTACTTAGCTGTAACAGTGATTGTCCGAGATGGGAGTTCTCTTCTCTCCACCTTGGGTAGATAGTCAAAGTTCCAAACCGCTTTATATGCGCAGCTGCAGAATGGTGGTGTCCTGGTCTGGTAGGTGATTTACTTTCAACCTCAACGCGAGGTGAAGAAAATTGACAACCATTTCAAACATGTAGCTCCCTGCCTCACATTTCCTGGTCTAACGGTTGATTTCTCTTCCAAGCCTTTATGCACTCTTGGTCAAAAGGGGGCATTCCATCATTTTGACAATCTCTCTGACCTCACTCAGGCGTGGCTACTTAATGTGCAATGGATATGATTAGAAGTTTTCTCTTGACTCCTAAAATCACATTCATATCTTAAAACTTCTTACGAATCATTGGGACGCTACCGTCCCACCTGGCCAACATCCGGTGAAATTGCAGAGCGCGAAATTCAAATGACAGAAGTCGTAATATTAAACATTCATGAAAATACAAGTGTCATACATCATTTAAAAGCTTAACTTCTTGTTAACCCAGCCGCGTTGTCAGATTTCAAAAAGGCTTTACAGTGAAAGCACACCATGCGATTATCTGAGGACAGCGCCCGCACACAAAAGCATAACATACACTTTCCAACCAAGCAGAGGCATCACGAAAGTCAGAAATAGCGATAAAATAAATCACTTACCTTTGAAGATCTTCATCTGGTTACAATCACAAGGGTCCCAGCTACATAACAAATGGTCCTTTTGTTCGATAAAGTCCTTCTTTACATCCCAAAAAAGTCAGTTTCATTGGTGCGCTAGACTCAGTAATCTACCGGTTTCCCATGTTCAAAATGCATACAAATGAATCCCGTAAGTTATCAATAAACTTCTATCAAACATATCAAACAACATTCCTAATCAACCCTCAGGTACCCTAATATGTAATGTCCAATGCTGAAACACCAGCCTAACAAAACAAATAAACATAAACTAAGCCATTGACCTAAAGGCAGTGGCCAAAAAGGGAAAGCAAAAAAACAAATGACTACTCCTGTCTTTAGATTCATGTCTACACATAAGTTACAAGAGGAACGCTTCTCTCTACCTATAGCTTGCCTTGCTTAACAGAGAGCCAAGGTGCCCCAGTAAAATAAGCTTTCTCTGAGGTAGGAAAATCTGACATCCTCACAGGTCCCCGTCTCTACTCCCAGTTCTACCCCCGCTCCTCTCCTGGCACACCTATATAGAGGAAGACAAAGCAATTAGTTGACCCAGGTGTGTACTAATTGGCTTTACACTGAGTACCTATCCCCTGAGGAGGGTGCTGTCAAAATCAAATCAAATTTTATTTGTCACATACACATGGTTAGCAGATGTTAATGCGAGTGTAGCAAAATGCTTGTGCTTCTAGTTCCGACCATGCAGTAACATCTAACAAGTAATCTAACCTAACAATTTCACAACTACCTTATACACACAGGTGTAAAGGAATTAATAAGAATATATGAATGAGCGATGGCCGAAGGGCATAGGCAAGATACAGTAGATGGTATAGAGTACAGTGTATATATATATATGAGATGAGTAATGTAGGGTATGTAAACATTAAATAAAGTTGCATTGTTTAAAGTGGCTAGTGATACATTTATTACTGTCACGACATCGACGGAAGGTGGCGCCCCTCCTCACCCGGGCGGCGCTCGGCGGTCGTCGTCGCCGGCCTACTAGCTGCCACCGATCCTCTGTTTCACTTTCTGTTGGTTAGGTCTAGGTTAGGCACGCACCTGTTTTGTATTAGATGTTTAATGGGGGGGGGGGTATTTAGTCGTGCTATGTAGGCTTGTTGCTTGTGCGTGATTGTTTTATGTCAGGATGTTTCTTGTCTGAGGAACAGGTGTTTCCCTCTGCCTGTGGTTTTTGCAGAGTTTATTGTGGGCTGCATCCGCATTGTGTGTGTGAGCTGGTATTTTGGGCATTTGTTTTATGTGCCCTGCCCTACCTAGTTTTGAGTGATGTCGTGTCTTTGGGCACCATTAACTGAAGACATGTTTATCAAAATAACTCCCTGTAATTATTATCACGCGATTAAACTGATTAATTGTTTAACTGTAATTAATTAGGAAATCGGGGCACCAAGGAAAATATTCAGATTACAAATGTATAATTTTACTAATATAACTTTCCTATATTATAACATTATATATTATATTATATTATATTATAGTATAGGCCGATTATCTTCTGGTTTAAATGGTGTATTTTACCTCGCGTCCAGTCTCATTCCAAACGTCGTAAATTGTTGTATCTGCACGAACCCAGCCTTTACTAAGTCATCCATACATCAACTGTCTTAAAATCATTTATTTACTAAACAAAGAAATTCACAGAAAGCATACAAACAGTAATTATCGTCACAAAGAATTGGTAGAGAAATGTGCCCTAGTGGGCTAAACCGGCATGGCTGGTGTCTTGTTAAAACAAAGGGTCATAAAGGGCAGCTGAGAAGACACTACAGAGTTGATAAATATTAACAATTGATATGCTAATCCTTTGCACATGAACGCTCACTCATTCGGGAACAATTGCAATCAATATATATTTACGCTCAGTGTGTCGTCGGGATCCTTGTTGGAGAGTTTTTGTCCTGTTGGAGAGTTTTTGTCCGCGTTCTCTCTCTCTCGGTTAGAATGGATCTTTCAAAGCGACATTCATTAATGTCTTTATAGAATGGATGTTTCGTCGGTCTTCGCGTTCAATGATAGAATTTCTAGCTGCAGACTATTAATTAATATCAAAGACTTGTTATTATTCTGTCGGTATCAATAGTCTAAAAGTGTAACCACGTGGTATGGTTAAAGTTAAGTAGAGGAATGCAGGGTCAAACCTATTGGCCTACTCGCAATGGAGTGGAGGCCTGGTCTCAAGAAAGTAACCCTGGGTGGGGGTTTTATTCGGAATGACAGAAAAAGTGTCACATGACGCCAGGTCTTGTCTGTGTCCCTGGGGGCGTGCCGATGACAGAGTTAAGCTTTGAACAGAAATACAATTCTATCACATTAACATCAGTACATAGCCTCTCAACATATTCCAAATAGCTTTAATCTTATTAAATCATTGTATACAACCATTTAGATGCAAGTCCCATAGCTGAGGCTATTATATAAACCTTAGTATGGTAATATGGTACTATTGTCTCCAATGGGTTTCACAAAATTGTACCAAGCGGACCAGTTCGTAGCTGGATTCTTCACCGATCTTTTATACCTTCTCCAGAACATAAATGTGGTTCGGTTCCCCATTTCTGTGAGTTGGAAGAATTTCCTTTGTCTCTCTATGAAACCCCTCTCTGTCTCAACTGGGCCATGTGGCAGGACATTCTCCTTTAGAATTTTACGACCGCCTTCACACGGCCTGGGTAGGGAGAGGTAGGTAGGGGGATGGTGCAAGGGGGAGGGGGTCAACTGTGCTCCCTGTTCCCAGAGAGAGGGCAGGGTCATGACAGTGAATACCTATTAAATGTGTGTTCACGGATTTGTGTGAGCTAATCTGACAGAATCACGCACCTAATTTATGGAGTCAGCAGGAGCTTCAGCGCCAGCCCCATCCATGGAAGAAAGGGTTGCCCAACACTCCGCCCTCCTCCACCGTCTGGGCACCACCATGGACCAGGTGTTGGCGCACCTGGAGAGTTGGGACCGAAGCGCTCCCGCCCTCACTAACGCGGCTGCTCAACAGCCTGCACCTCAACCAGCGCCGACAGCACCCAGTACCAGCGGGGTTAAACTCGCGCCCCCCAGGGAGTATGATGGGACGGCCGCTGGGTGTAAGGGTTTCCTACTCCAACTGGAGTTATACCTGGCAACCGTCCGGCCCCCTCCCTCGGGAGAGGAGAGTGTCAGCGTCCTCGTCTCGTGTCTCCCTGGTATGGGCCAACGCCGTGTGGGACAGTACGGACTCAGCCAGGGACAACTACCCGGAGTTCACCCGCCGCTTCCGGTCAGTGTTCGATCATCCCCCAGAGGGTAAAGCGGCGGGTGAGCTACTGTTTCACCTGAGACAGGAGACGAGGAGCGCGCAGGACTTTGCTCTAGAGTTCCGGACCCTGGCCGCTGGAGCGGGGTGGAATGAGAGGGCCCTTATAGATCACTACCGGTGTAGTCTTAGGGAGGACGTCCGCCGGGAGTTAGCCTGTCGGGACACCACCATCACCCTGGACCAGCTGATTGGCCTGTCCATCTGACTGGACAATCTGCTGGCTGCCCGCGGGCGTCCGAACCGGGCCATGCTCATTCCACCTCCCAGCCCTCCTGCTCCAATGCCTATGGAGATAGGGGGAGCCAGGAAGACTGGAGGGGGAGCCCTCTCCTGCACCCACTGTGGTCACAGAGGGCACACTGTAGACCGGTGCTGGAGGAGCTCGCCCGGGAGTCCAGAGGGCAGGCAGAGCACTCCTTTGACATCTCAGATGAGTCAGCACCAGCCTCACCCATAGCCCCCTGTCAGTCACATGCATGCGTTAGTTTCCTTTCCTGCTTTTTCCCCCTCACTCCTGGCTTAAAGCACTAGTCGATTCAGGAGCGGCGGGGAGTTTTATGGACCGTGGGGTTGCCGCTAAGTTAGGGATTCCCCTGGTCCAGTTGGACCAACCCTTCCCTGTGCACGCCTTAGACAGTCAACCACTAGGGTCAGGGCTTATCAGGGAGGTCACCGTGCCACAGGTCATGGTAATGCGGGGGGGTCATGAGGAGAGTATCAGTCTCTTCCTCATTGATTCCCCGGCGTTTCCAGTGGTACTAGGGATCCCCTGGCTAGCCACTCACAACCCTAAGATTTCGTGGAGACAGAGGGCTCTTAAGGGGTGGTCGAAGGAGTGCTCGGGCAGATGCATAGGGGTTTCCGTCGGTGCGACTACGGTGGAGAGTCCAGACCAAGTCTCTACCGTGCACATTCCCTCAGACTATGCCGATTTGGCTATCGCCTTCAGTAAAACGAAGGCGACCCAATTACCACCTCATCGATGAGGAGACTGTGCGATAAACCTCCAGGTGGGTGGAGGTTTATCTGAGCTAATCTTCCCCGGAGTCACGTGTATCCCATCTCAGGAGGATATAGTGGCTATGGAGACATAAGTCACTGAGTCCTTGAGGCAGGGATACATTTGGCCATCCAAATCACCCGTCTCCTCAAGCTTCTTTTTTGATGAAGATGAAGGAGGGGGTCTGCGCCCGTGCATTGACTATAGAGGTCTAAATTCCATCACGGTGGGTTTCAGTTACCCGCTACCTCTCATCGCCACAGCGGTGGAGTCATTTCACGGGGCGCGCTTCTTCACGAAATTGGATCTCAGGAGTGCGTACAATTTGGTGCGTAACCGAGGAGGGGACGAGTGGAAAACTGCATTTAGTACCACATCTGGCCATTATGAGTACCTCGTCATGCCGTATGGGTTAAAGAATGCTCCCGCCGTCTTCCAATCCTTTGTGGACGAGATTCTCCGGGACCTGCTCGGTCAGGGTGTAGTGGTGTACATCGACGACATTCTGATCTACTCCACTACACGCGCCGCGCACGTGTCTCTGGTGCGTAAAGTGCTTGGGCGACTGGTGGAGCATGACCTATACGTCAAGGCTGAGAAATGTGAGTTCTCCAAACCAGCCGTCTCTTTTCTCTCTTCTTTTTGCATTTCCACATCCGGGGTTTTGATGGAAAGTGACCGCATTTCGGCCGTGCGTAATTGGCCGACTCCCACCACGGTGAAGGAGGTGCAGCGGTTCTTGGGGTTTGCCAATTACTACCGGGGCTTTGGGCAGGTGGCGGCTCCCATTAACTCACTGATGAAGGGGGGGCCGGTGCAGTTGCGGTGGTCGGCGGAGGCAGACAGGGCCTTTAGTCGCCTGAAGGCTCTGTTTACCGACGCTCCAGTGCTGGCGCATCCGGATCCCTTCATAGTGGAGGTGCACGCGTCCGAGGCTGGGGTAGGAGCCGTGCTATCACAGCGCTCGGGCACGCCCCCGAAGCTTCGCCCCCTGTGCTTCCTTCTCCAAGAAGCTGAGTGCGGCGGATCGTAACTATGATGTGGGAGACAGGGAGTTGCTGGCGGTGGTAAGAGCCCTGAAGGTGTGGAGACATTGGCTTGAGGGGGCGCGTCACCCTTTTCTCATCTGGACCGACCACCGTAATCTGGAGTACATCCGGGCGGCGAGGAGACTGAACCCTCGTCAAGCCAGGTGGGCGATGTTCTTTACGAGATTTCAGTTTACGATCTCGTACATCCCAGGTTCCCGGAACACTAAGGCTGACGCACTGTCTCGTCTCCATGACACCGAGGAACGGTCCACCGATCCCACTCCCATATTTCCAGCCTCCTGCCTGGTGGCACCGGTGGTCTGGGAGGTGGATGCGGATATCGAGCGGGTGTTACAGGCGGAACCTACTCCTCCTCAAGTCCCGTGGGTCATAAGTACGTCCCACTCGGTGTCCGTAATCGGTTGATCCGGTGGGCGCACACGCTACCCTCCTCTGGTTACCCAGGGATTGAGCGGACGGTGCGTGGTCTTAGTGGGAAATACTGGTGGCCCACCTTGGTGAAAGACGTGAGGCACTATGTCTCCTCCTGTTCGGTGTGCGCCCAGTGTAAGGCTCCTAGGCACCTGCCTAGAGGGAAATTACAGCCCCTCCCAGTTCCACAGTGACCATGGTCCCACCTGTCGGTGGATTTCCTCACCGATCTCCCGCCGTCTCAGGGCAACACCGCAATCCTGGTCGCTGTGGACCGGTTCTCTAAGTCCTGCCGTCTGCTCCCTTTACCCGGTCTTCCTACGGCCCTGCAGACCGCGGAAGCTCTATTCACCCACGTCTCCCGGCACTACGGGGTGCCTGAGGACATCATCTCTGATCGAGGCCCCCAGTTCACATCCCGGGTGTGGCGGGCGTTTATGGAGCGACTGGGGGTTTCGGTCAGTTTGACCTCGGGTTTTCACCCCGAGAGTAATGGGCAGGTAGAGAGGATAAATCAGGATGTGGGCAGGTTTCTGCGGTCCTACTGCCGGGACCGGCCAGGGGAGTAGGCGCGGTTCGTGCCATGGGCCGAGATGGCTCAGAACTCTCTTCGCCACTCCTCTACCAACCTGTCGCCTTTTCAGTGTGTGTTGGGTTACCAGCTGGTCCTGGTGCCCTGGCATCAGAGCCAGACGGAGGCCCCTGCGGTGGAGGACTGGGTCCAGCGCTCTAGGGAGACCTGGAACGCCGTTCAGGAATTCCTGGAACGGGCCAGGGGACGTCAAAAGGAGAGCGCTGACCACCGCCGCAGTGAGGCCCCCGTGTTTACCCCAGGAGAGAGAGTCTGGCTCTCGACCCGGAACCTACCCCTCCGCCTGCCCTGCCGGAAACTGGGTCCGCGGTTTGTGGGGCCATTCAAAGTCCCAAGGAGAATAAACGAGGTGTGTTACAGGTTACAACTTCCTTCTTATTATTGTATTAACCCCTCGTTTCATGTGTCTCTCCTCAGGCCGGTGGTAGCTGGTCCGCTGCAGGACGCTGAGGTGTAGGAGGTCCCTCCACCCCCCTTGGACATTGGGGGGGGCCCCGGCATACGCAGTCCGGTCCATCTTGGACTCCAGGCGCCGGGTGAGGGGCCTGCAGTACCTCGTAGACTGGGAGGGGTACGGCCCGGTGGAGAGGTGCTGGGTACCGGTGGAGGACATATTGGACCCAGCACTGATAAGGGAGTTCCACAGCTATGGATGGTGGCAGTATTGAGTAGCTTGGATGACTGACGTGCCCAGAGTAAACTGCCTGCTACTCATGCCCAGAAACTAAGATATGCATATTATTAGTAGATTTGGATAGAAAACACTCTGATGTTTCTAAACTGTTTGAATGACGTCTGTGAGTATAACAGAACTCATATGGCAGGCAAAAACCTGAGAAAAAATCCAAACAGGAAGTGGTTGTAGTTTTTCCAAGTGATTGCCTATCCAAACTACAGTGTCTGTGGGGTCATTTTGCACTTCCTAAGGCTTCCACTGGATGTCAACAGTCTTTAAAACCTTGTCTAAGGCTTCTACTGTGAAGTGGGGATGAATAAGAGCTCATTGAGTGAGAGGACTGCCAGCAGGGCATGAGCCTCAGCCCTACTGAGGAGGTATTTGGACATAAAGGATGGACTTTATCGAACAAAACAAACATTTATTGTGGAACTGGGATTCCTGGGAATGCAGTCTGATGGCTTTGCCTGTGTGTGTCATTGTAGCAGAACTGTATCCCTCTCGAGGGATTAGACACTGTGCTGGATTTCAAGCAGATGACTCATGAGGAGCTGAATGGCAGTAATCCCACAGTTTTACAAGTATTCTCTGAATTTACTGTATGTTTCTTTGGAATTGCAATTTCATCACGACCATCATCTGCTGATCACCAGTTATCTTAGCTACAGATTGTTATACCAGATAATGTGATTTAACAAATCCATTTCTGGGAATTACAGGATATGTACGTTTTGTGCAAAGAGAATTTGACCACCTTCAATGCTGCATAAATGTTTTGGTACTTCCCCAGATCTGTGCCTCGACACAATCCTGGCCAGGTTTTTGCTCTGACATGCACTTTCAACTGTAGAACCTTATATAGACTGGTGTGCCTTTCCAAATCATGTCCAATCAATTGAATTTACCACTGGTGGACTCCAATCAAGCTGTAGAAACATCTTAAGGATGATCAATGGACGCAGGATGCACCTGAGCTAAATTTGTAGTCTCATAGCAAAGGGTCTAAATACTCATGTAAATATCTGTTTTTTTATTTTTAATGCATTTGCAAAAATTTCTAAAAACCTTTTTTGGTTTTGTCATTATGGGATATTGTGTGTATATATATGAGAAAAAAAGATATTTCATTCATTTTAGAATAAGGCTGTGATGTAACAAAATGTGTAAAAAGTCAAGGAGTCTGAATACTTTCAGAATGTACTATATGTGCACCACCATCGTGTCCATTTCAAGTCTTCACTCATTGATTGAGACAGGTCTCTGTCATCATGACATGCAGCACTTTGGAGTGGACACACACCTGTCTCGATCAATGAGTGAAGACTTGAAATAGACAAGATGTCAGCAAAAGTCTTTGGGTAAATCACATGATCTGGTGTAACAATCTGTACCTATAGTTCTCTGCACGTGTGTGTCTCCTGAGACACACTGAACTGTACTACACTGTTGATACAAAAAAAATGTAACCGTAACATTGTTGTTGAATACCAAGTTCTCTGGAGTTAGCATTAAATAGTGTACACTCCTGTATTTTGGATGGACAAATTAACAAACATTATTTGGATATCTGAATGTCTAGCATCTGTTTGATGCTACAGAACCCAGTACAGCTTATATAAATATCTTCTGTGAATTCGTAAGGCCAGACACATTTTGAAGATTGATAGAAAATATCTATAAACTACATGGCCAAAAGTACCTGCTCGTCAAACATCTCATTCCAAAATGATGGGCATTAATATGGAGTTGGTCCCCCATTTGCTGCTATAATCAAATCAAATTCAAATCAAATGTATTTATATAGCCCTTCTTACATCAGCTGATATCTCAAAGTGCTGTACAGAAACCCAGCCTAAAACCCCAAACAGCAAGCAATGCAGGTGTAGAAGCAATGCAGGTGTAGAAGCTATAACAGCGTCCACTCTTCTGGGAAGGTTTTCCACTAGATGTTTGAACATTGCTACGGGGACTTGCTTCGATTCAGACACAAGAGCATTAGTGAGGTACTGATGGGGTTATATCCTGCCTGTTTGGCCCTGTCCGGGGGTATCATCAGATGGGGCCACAGTGTCTTCTGATCCCTCCTGTCTCAGCCTCCAGTATTTATGCTGCAGTAGTTTATGTGTCGGGGCGCTAGGGTCAGTCTGTTACATCTGGAGTATTTCTCTTGTCTTATCCGGTGTCCTGTATGAATTTAAATATGCTCTCTCTAATTCTCTCTTTCTTTCTTTCTCTCGGAGGACCTGAGCCCTAGGACCATGCCTCAGGACTACCTGGCATGATGACTCCTTGCTGTCCCCAGTCCACCTGGCCGTGCTGCTGCTCCAGTTTCAACTGTTCTGCCTGCGGCTATGGAACCCTGACCTGTTCACCGGACGTGCTTGTTGCACCCTCGACAACTACTATGATTATTATTATTTGACCATGCTGGTCATTTATGAACATTTTAACATCTTGACCATGTTCTGTTATAATATCCACCCGGCACAGCCAGAAGAGGACTGGCCACCCCTCATAGCCTGGTTCCTCTCTAGGTTTCTTCCTAGGTTTTTGGCCTTTCTAGGGAGTTTTTCCTAGGGAGTTTTTCCTAGCCACCGTGCTTCTTTCACATGCATTGCTTGCTGTTTGGGGTTTTAGGCTGGGTTTCTGTACAGCACTTTGAGATATCAGCTGATATACGAAGGGCTATATAAATACATTTGATTTGATTTGATGTTGGGCGATTAGGCTTGGCTCGCAGACTGCGTTCCAATTCATCCCAAAGCTGTTCAATGGGGTTGAGGTCAGGGCTCTGTGCAGGCCAGTCAAGTTCTAACACACCGATCTCAACAAACCATTTCTGTATGGACCTCGCTTTGTGCATGGGGGCATTGTCATGCTGAAACAGGAAAGGGCCTTCCCAAAATTGTTGCCACTAAGTTGGAAGCACAGAATAGTCTAGAATGTCATTGTGTGCTGTAGCCTTAAGATTTCCCTTCCTGGAACTAAGCGGCCTAGCCCCAACTATAAAAAAACAGACCATTATTCCTCCTCCACCAAACTTTACAATTAGTACTATGCGTTCAGGCAGGTAGTGTTCTGGCGTCCACCAATTCCAGATTAGTCTGTTGGACCGCCAGATTGTGAAGCGTGATTCATCACTCCAGAGAACGCATTTCCACTGCTCCAGAGTCCAATGGCGGTGAGCTTTACGCCACTCCAGCCATTGCTTTACACCACTCCAGTCATTGCGCATGGTGATCTTAGACTAGTGTGCGGCCGCTCGACCATGGAAACCCATTTCAAGAAGCTCCCGACGAGCAGTTCTTGCGCTGACGTTGCTTCCAGGGGCAGTTTGGAACTCGGTAGTGAGTGTTGCGACAGACAATTTTCACACGCTTCAGCACTCGGGTCACATTTTGTGAACTTGTGTTCCCTACCACGTTGCGCCTGAGCCTTTGTTGCTCGTAGACATTTCCACTTCACAATAACAGCACCTACAGTTGACCAGGGCAGAAATTTGACGAACTGACTTGATGGAAAGGTGGCATGCTGTGACGGTGCCATGTTGAAAGTCACTGAGCTCTTCAGTATGGGCCATTCTACTGCCAATGTTTGTCAATGGAGATTGCATGGCTGTGTGCTGGATTTTGGCCATGCAGTGTATTTATGTTATGGTGGTTCAACATCAGGGCTCTCCCTGTTCCTGGAGAGCTACCGTCCTGTAGGTTCACACTCCAACCCTAATCTAGCACACCTGATTCTAATAATTAGCTACGTTTACACAAGCAGGCTCATTCTGATATGTTTTCCACTAACTGGTCTTGATCACGTCAGATCTTTTTCAGAATTAATCTGATTGGTCAAAAGACCAATTAGTGAAAAAATACATAAATTATCTGCCTTCGGTATACTGGCAAATGGTGGGCTGGGGAAGCTGAGACTCTTTGTGACAATGGGCTTGTCCTTTCTGCGGTGAACGACCAGCTGGATGAGACTCTTCCGAAAGTGGTGTATGGCTTCTTAACCACCAACTGTTTGGTCCTTTTGCAGAAGATTTGTTGGTACTGCACGTCTCCTGGAGAGACATGGTTGTGGTCTTAGCATTTTACACTTTTTGTGGAAGGGGCGTAGGGAAACACGCCTTTGTTGTTAAAGGTATCAACCGAATGGGACAGGCTAGTGTATTGTTTAGGGTCAATGGGAGCTGCTTTTGAGAGGAAAGATCAGTCAATGACGGGAATGGGCTGGGGGGGCTAAAGAAGGTGTGAAAAGTCTTAAGAGGGCAGTTCTTACACAGTATGAATAGTTGTGTATGGGAGATCAAGCACCTCAATCTCTCTCATACAAAACAATACATGTACTGTCTAAGCACACCCCTGCACAACCAGAACCCCCTTCCTCATCTCAAAGTACTGTCTGTAAACCTCGCCCAGACCTTTGACTTTGACCAGATCATTCTTGTCAATAGTAGCCATGTCTTTGAATTGTGTTTTGACAATCTGCAGAGAGAGTAATGAGGTAGCTGTGTCATTGAGGGGTGGCAGCGTAGCCTAGTGGTTAGAGCATTGGACTAGTAACTGAAAGGTTGCAAGTTCAAATCCCCAAGGTACAAATCTGTCATTCTGCCCCTGAACAAGGCAGTTAAGTTAAATCTGCTTTTTGTTTCCTTGCCATGATACTAACAAGTATCGCGATGCTGGTATCATCTCGGCCCTAATTATCCTATCCCTTAGAGTTAAATTCTGGCATTGTAGTGTGCGTGTGTGCGCAGTGGGTTTGTGTGAGTGCTTGAGTGGATATTTATGTCACAATCAACAGTGGGATAAGATGCCCAATTTAACTTTAGTCACTGTCTTGCATCTGTTTCAGCTTGCGTGACGTGGATGCATCTGGGGAGTTGCTCAATTTAACTGTAGCTTCACTGGCTGCCTGGTCTCAGTGTTTGACAGGATATGCTGCTCTATTTCTAGACTGCGTTTTAAAGCCAGGATGATGCCATCCTATGTGTTTGCCAACGTCTATAGCTTTTGCTCGCCTTTTCCCTCTTATTATGAATGGAGTTACGTAGCAAGGGCTGCACAGGGCTGCACTTACCATGCCAGAAATAAAACAGCCTGTCCTATGTATTAACAGATCCATAACCATGCAGTGATTTTTCTAATATAGCTTGAATTACATTTTACGGTTAACGACATGATACCTGTCATACCATGCCGTGTCGGGTTGTCGCGATTACCATGAAACCAATGTCGCAACCTTTTATTATGCAAAAATGTCCCCATGACAAACTTTCAAGCTCGTCACGGTTTTAGGATCCCAGTGGCCTGATGATGATCCTGTGGTATCAAATCGAGTTGTCAACATCTGGAGTAGCTTCTGGTGTGCCAGCATTACACTGAGGACAAGAGTTTGTTCACCACTAATCTTAAGGCTAGGCGTCCCACTAGCGGGACAACTTCCGGTGAAACTGGAAGGCGCGCAATTCAAATAAATAATCATAACAATTATGGATATTAACTTCTTAGTGATCCCTTCGTGTGCCAATCCCGTTAATGGGATTGATTTGACAACACCCAGTGAAATAGCAGCGCGCCCAATTCAAAACCAGAAATAATAATAATAATAATAATAATAAATCATACAAGTGTTATACATTGGTTTAAAGATTAACTTCTTGTTAATCCAGCCACAGTGTCAGATTTCAAAAAGGCTTTACGGTGAAAGCAAACCATGCAATTATCTGAGGACAGCGCCCAGCATACCAACAAATGAAAATCAGATTTCAACCAGCCAGGCGCGACACAAAAGTCAGAAATAACGATATAATTCATGCCTTACCTTTGAAGATCTTCTGTTGGCACTCCAATATGTCCATTAAACATCACAAATGGTCCTTTTGTTCGATAAATTCTGTTGTTATATCCCCAAAATGTCCATTTAGTTTGATTCAGAAAATACACCTGTTCCAACTCGCTCAACATGACTACACAATATCTAATAAGTTACCTGTAACCGCTGTCCAAACATTTCAAACAACTTTCCTAATCCAACTTTAGGTATTTTAAAACGTAAATAATCGATAAAATTTAAGACGGGATAAACTGTGTTCAATACCGGATAAAAACGTTTAACCCATGTTCCTAGGCTGTCATTGAAAATAAGAATTTTTTCTTAACTCACTTGCCTAGTAAAATAAAGATAAAATAAATTACTGTTGTAGTCTTGATTTTATACCTTTCAGTCTCCCCTGCTGGTTTCTGTCCCACAATCTTGTTGTGCTCCATAACCGCAAGGTGTGTCCGCTTCCTCATGCTTGTGTACCAAAAATGCCCCGCCGCTTTGGGGTATTTTTCAACAGGGTACTGTGGAATGACTCTAGATAACCTGTGTGTTACAAAAGTAAAAGATAAAAATAGAACGGGGTAGACTAAATTGATTACGTGATCTGGAAGGTACTCTGTGGTCCTCAGGCTACCTCTAACCCCAAAACAAACGCAAACCATACAAACACTACCCAGTTCATGTTAATACCATGCTTACTGTAAATTGAGCTATCTTAGCCGTCAGCTTGTAAAAATGTCGGCCAACTTACCTTCACCTTGTGCAGATCTAGGGCTTGGAAGCACATGTTGGTAGAATCAGATTCTGTATCATCTACAACAAAATACACAACAATACACAATTTAACCACCCCACTAATTCTATTTCTCTCTATTTGACTGGCTAGCTAAGCATACCTAACATGGACATTTCAATATTGTCAGCTTGCTGTTAGTTAACTAGCATCACTAAATTGGCAGCATGATTGCTAGCCAGCTGAGACTGGCTGAGAACCAACCATAGATGATTTATACACATTCATCATTGGTACCAACAGACAAACCAAGTGAGTTAGTTATATCGATAATTCCATTTTTAGTAACAGAGTGTTTTCCAGACAAGGGTGGAATAGGCGGCTACCAAATTGAGATACTCTTTATTTGGTAACATTAGCTAACATTAGTCAAAGATAACGAAATAACAAAAATGTTTACGCTGCTGAGGGTAGCTACCAGTCTAGCGGTGACTACCACGGCATAGGCGAAATTGATTGACAGTGTGTATACCGAAAGATAGCTATATGATTTAAATGATGGCTTTCAGAGTTCAATACAGGAATGTAACGTTAGCTAGCTAGCTAACTTACCCAGCTAGGCTAACTTTATGATACCTTTAATTGAGAATCTTCCGTTTTGTTATGAAGAAAGAATATATAGAGCTGGTGTCACATTACTTCTCAGCTGTTGTCGAAATGGATTCTCCATCAGTTCAGCCAGAAAATCCCGCTGATAATCTTTGGTCACCGAATCATTGATAGCCGCAAGCCACTGACAGAATCAGGGTGAATCTCTGGTAAGTAGAATGGTGAAAGATAACTAATTTTCGTGCATATTTGTAATTCGTACAGCCAGGCACAGAACACCTCACAGGCATGATGACAAACGGTGAAAAACAAACGTTGAACAAAAAAAATCCTACAAAAATTCTGAGATTACTGTGTGTTGGTTGTTCGAAGTAAACAACTCCATTATTCAAGTTTGTGGGCACGCCACAATTGTGCTGTTTAATAATCACCTTCTAGATATGCCACACCTGTCAGGTGGATTGATGATTTTGACAAAGGATAAAATGTTCACAAACAGGGATGTAAACACATTTGTGCAAAAAAAAATTTAAATGAGCTTTTTTTTGCGTAAGGAACATTTCTGAGATCTTATATCGGGTCATGAAACATGGGACCAGCACTTTACATGTTGCGATTATATTTTTGTTTAGTATAATAATAAAAACAGGGAGATGTAGCCTACACACAACAGCTGGCTGGACCTGCCAGTTTTTTCTCTACTGGTATAGCCTGGCTGATACGACTCAAAGCGCAGAGAGCTGTGACACACTGGTCTGGATATGAAACCATTGTAAATGCAGAATTGGTTCTGTCAAATGTTTTTTTTCTTTTGGGGTTGGGACCTCTGTTTTTTGTTACAAATTTTATTTTTTTTATTTTTTTTATTAAACAGATTCAACAAAGAAATAAGATAAGAAAAATAGCAAATTGTAGTAAAAAATTAAGCCCTCCGAGCTAATGAAAAACAAAATGAGGTATAATATTCCAGAAACTGATTTTTTATATACCCAGTTGACTTTTGATATCTGATTGAAGAGCGTGATGTCTAAAACATTTAGACCGCCATCACAAACCTGTTGATGATAACATCTCTTATCTTATGTGGCTTGTTTTTCCATATGAAGTTGTACAATAGCCTATATAAGGTACAGCAAGTGGATTTGGGAATGTCAATAGATAGCCCCTCAGCTTTGGATAGCACCCTTCCTTGAAAACTTAAATCCCTCCCTACCCATGAGGATTTTTTGTTGTTGTTGACAGATTCAGTTACAGGTTTCAAATTAAGATCATTCACAGCCTTAAGATTTTTGGTGATCTTTACACCAAGGAAGGTTACAGTATGGATTGACAGCTCCTTTCAGAACAAACATCTCACATTTGGAAAGATTTAACACCAAACCTGAGATTTTGGAGAACTTCTTCACAGTATCCAATGCTAATCTAGCATGTGACAAATTTTTCAAAAAAGTGAGGTGTCATCCGCCAGTTGGGATATCTTGATCTCTCTGACCTGGAATGTAATGCCTTCAAATTGACTTTTATGATTTGAGATACTAACAACATTTAAAAAGGTGAGTTTGGACAACCTTGTCGTATTCCTTTGTAAATGTTAAACCTTGAGGATGTTCCATGACAGAGTTTGATACAGCTATTGCCACCATTATACAGCGTTCTAATAGCATCAACAAAAAATGACCAAACTTCAAATGCTTAAGACAATCAAAGATAAAATTGTGTCTTACGGTATCAAATGCTTTCTGAAAATCCAAAAATAAGATAACAGGGAAGTCATCCAATTGATCAGAATACTCAACCAAGTCTAACACCAGCCTCAGATTATTAGATATATGGTGCCTTTTCATAAACCCTGATTGACATTCATCAATCAGATCATTCAAGCAAGACTTTTTTTTAAAGCTATCATTTTGTAGTCATTATTTAGGAGTGTGATTGGACACCAATTATACATATTTAATAGATCCTTGTGTGGTTTAGGTATAAGAGTAATAATCCCTTGCTTCAGAGAGGCAGGTAGTTCTCCCTTCTTTATAGCCTCCTTAAAGGTTTTAAGTAAAAATGGTGCTATTTCTTCTGAGAAGGTCTTGTAAAAGGTTCAGAGGAACAATTCAGAGGTTAATCCATCACAACCTGGAGATGTGTTATTTTTGAATTGATCAACCCCATACTGGATGTCCATAATGGATAAATATTGACAACAAGACCGATTGAATTCTTCACTAACCGAGTTAACATTCTCTGTAGAATCAAGGAGATCTTTAGTCACTCAAATTGTTATCGGGGGCGCTCGGGGGCCGTGTGTGGCTGTGCCTTTGGACGTTTGAATGAGAAAAACACGGAGGAGAACCAACCAGTAAAAGCACTGCCCCTTCATTATCGATGCATCATGCTGGCAACAGCAAAACAGCCTGAACTGAAGTCAGTAGGACTTCGAGTTAGGTGTTAGCCGGACTACTACTGATATGTGATTGGGGTAGAAATATTACATGTATGATTTGCAGGTAGAAATTTTCTATGTATAGCCTTTAAATTTTTCTAGTGCGTCAGTCTTTTAAATGCAGACTATTTTCACACATGGCTTTGTTTGGAGGCACCTTGTGCCTTTTTAATTTATTTTATTTAACCTTTTACTAACTAGGCAAGTCAGTTAAGATCAAATTCTTATTTACAATGACGGCCTTTAAAAGTTGTAACTCTATAAAAATGTAACGGAATAGTTCAGCGAAAACCTTTTTCAGATATCTATGGACTGCTCTTGATGTTGTTTGTGTTTTCGTCACAGATTTTTGGGACGTACCAGGATTGGGCCAAGGCGGAGCTTAAACTTTGACTGCTTTGTGTATGGAGGGAGACTGAGTTTCCTTTTTTTGAGGGTGGTGGCGCGTTCGTCGTAAAGATGGGACCAAGGCACAGCGGGAATGTGTGAACTCATCTTCTTATTTATTAACCTGTTGGGGATAGGGGGCAGTATTTGCACGGCCGGATAAAAAACGTACCCGATTTAATCTGGTTACTACTCCTGCCCAGTAACTAGAATATACATATAATTATTGGCTTTAGATAGAAAACACCCTAAAGTTTCTAAAACTGTTTGAATGGTGTCTGTGAGTATAACAGAACTCATATGGCAGGCAAAAACCTGAGAAGATTCCTTACAGGAAGTGGCCTGTCTGACCATTCCTTGAGCTTCTTGACTCTGTTTATTGAAGACTGAGGATCTTTGCTGTAACGTGACACTTCCTACGGCTCCCATAGGCTCTCAGAAGGCGGGAAAAAGCTGAATGATGTAATTCCAGCCCCAGGCTGAAACACATTAGCGCTTTTGGCAAGTGCTCTATCAGAGGACAATGGGCTGAGGCGCCTGCACAAGTCGACCCCATGTTTTTATTTTCTATCGTTGTTGAACCTAAACACAGATTCCCGGTCGGAATATTATCGCTTTTTTACGAGAAAAATTGCATAAAAATTGATTTTAAACAGCGGTTGACATGCTTCGAAGTACGGTAATGGAATATTTAGAAATGTTTTGTCACGAAATGCGTCGTGCTCGTCACCCTTATTTACCCTTTCGGATAGTGTCTTGAACGCACGAACAAAACGCCGCTATTTGGATATAACAATGGATTATTTGGGACCAAACCAACATTTGTTATTGAAGTAGAAGTCCTGGGAGTGCATTCTGACGAAGAACAGCAAAGGTAATAACATTTTTCTTATACTAAATCTGACTTTGGTGAGTGCTAAACTTGCTGGGTGTCTAAATAGCTAGCCCTGTGATGCCGGGCTATCTACTTAGAATATTGCAAAATGTGCTTTCACCGAAAAGCTATTTTAAAATCGGACATGGCGAGTGCATATAGGAGTTCTGTATCTATAATTCTTAAAATAATTGTTATGTTTTTTGTGAACGTTTATCGTGAGTAATTTAGTAAATTCACCGGAAGTGTTCGGTGGGAATGCTAGTCACATGCTAGTCACCTGCTAATGTAAAAAGCTGGTTTTTGATATAAATATGAACTTGATTGAACAGACATGCATGTATTGTATAACATAATGTCCTAAGATTGTCATCTGATGAAGATCATCAAAGGTTAGTGCTGCATTTAGCTGTGGTTTGGGTTTATGTGACATTATATGCTAGCTTGAAAAATGGGTGTCTGATTATTTCTGGCTGGGTACTCTGCTGACATAATCTAATGTTTTGCTTTCATTGTAAAGCCTTTTTGAAATCGGACAGTGTGGTTAGATTAATGAGAGTCTTGTCTTTAAAATGGTGTAAAATAGTCATATGTTTGAGAAATTGAAGTAATAGCAGGTATTTGAATAACGCGCCATGGGATTCAACTGGCTGTTGAGTGCTTGCGTCCCACCTAGCCCAGAGAGGTTAAAGAAAACGAAAAACAAACATTTAAACAAAAACAACGACGAAAAACAGTCCTGTGAGGCACACAGCTACACTTATGGAACAACTACCCACAAAAACCCATGAAAAAACTACTAAATAGGACCTTCCATTAGAGGCAACGAGAAACAGCTGCCTCCAATTGAAGGTCAAGCCAATAAACTAATCACAGAAATAGATAAACTAGACACAGACATAGAAATAGACTAACATATAACATTGCCCAACAAACCCCGAAACACATTAAACAAACACCCCCTGCCACGTCCTGACCAAACTACAATAACAAATAACCTCTTTACTGGTCAGGACGTGACAGGTGGAGATTTTGCAAACACAATTCCCAATTTCTAACATGTATGTACCCAGAATGTATTCATGCAGCTGACCAAATTATACTAGATTTTAGTTCTGGGTTAACCAAGATTAGACTGCTCTAAGGAGTGACTGCAATCCACACTTTGGTTTTGGTAGAAAAGTCACATCAAAGAAACACTTATGTTATCATTTTCGGACAATTTATTTTACTCAGCCTAGAGTGTGTCTGAAGTTACACATCACACTACTACAACAGTGTGACTGTATATTTTCTTAATACACCTTTTGTATTGTGTGCTTATTGTTTAACTGTTGATGTGTTCTAGGGTCCATTTTGAGACCTTAAGGAGCATCAGGTACTACTGGAATGTATTTTTGTGAGAAATAACCTTGGTCACATTTTTTTTAAATAAATTATTTATAAAGTATACTAAAAATTAAATATAAATCTAACATGCAACAATTTCAAAAAATTTTGCTGAGTTACAGTTCACATAAGGAAATCAGTCAATTGAAATAAAAACATTAGGCCCTAATTAAGAGCAATAAGACTGGAACATTTCTAGGATGTTTTATTTTGTTGTTGCGTTTATATTTTTGTTCAGTGTATAATTAGCCTACACTTTAGACGAGGCCATGCAAAATTACTTAACTATTGATTAGTAAATCTTTTATATGGACCTATACTAACATCTTCTGAATGATCTTGTGAATCATCAATACTTTAAAAGCTATTTATGTGTAAATAACATTTACAAATGTGGGAGTAATGATTAATAAATTATGAATACACTATTTACTAATCCATTATCAATGATTTATTATGTGGAGTGTTTCAAGTAATACTAACAAAGCAAAATTGGATTCTGTCATCTTAGTGTTCTGTCCTTCACCACTAATACAGAGGCAATTAGCAACAGTACAATAATGCATTGTTCATTACAGGCTTACTGTTCACAATGTAGGCTGCATTGTACTTTTACATTTTTACATTTGAATTATTTGCCTTTGCGCAACTGTTGATAGATAAGGGCCTCATAAATATACTTATAACGTACATAAATAACAATATGATTATAAAGGACTATTATGTCTGGTTGATTGACTGTACACCCCACACACTCATCTCGTTGGTCAACTAACTAGGCAGCCGGGGGTGCATTCTTGCTTCCTTATAGATAGATAGCTAGCTAGCTATATCATAGGGATTTGTGATACTTTAATCAAAACACAGAGGCTGTCTAGACATGAAAATTACTGAATAAATAATAAAAGGTTTCTCGGCCCATCCGAAAATTAGACCAAAAGGCGACATCATCGTACCAAGGGATGACTTCACCCACATAAGCCTTGACTCTGCCAATCAGCTGCTCACTTTGTGTCGATACACCCACTATAATCTGTAGCCACTCAGTGATATCAGGACCAGGATCTAAAAATAAATCTATAATGGCGGAAGCCACAACTAAAACCAAAATGTATGTATTGGATCTATTGTGTTATCAACAAGAGCTGCACCATCGAGAGCATCCTAACTGGTTGCATCACTGCCTGGTATGGCAACTACTCGGCCTCCGACCGCAAGGCACTACAGAGGGTAGTGCATACGGCCCAGTACATCACTGGGGCCAAGAATCCTGCCATCCAGGACCTCTATACCAGGCGGTGTTAGAGGAAGGCCATAAAAATTGTCAAAGACTCCAGCCACCCTAGTCATAGACTGTACTCTCTGGTACCGCATGGCAAGAAGTACCAGAGGGCCAAGTCTAGGTCCAAGAGGCTTCTAAACAGCTTCTACCCCCAAGCCATAAGACTGCTGAACATCTAATCAAATGGCTACCCAGACTACTTGCATTGCCCCCCCCCCCTCTTTTAAGCAGCTGCTACTCTGTTATTATCTATGCATAAGTCACTTTAATAACTCTACCCACATGTATATATTACCTCGACTAACCGGTGCCCCCGCACATTGACTCTGTACCGGTACCCCCTGTATATAGCCTCGCTATTGTTATTTTACTGCTGCTCTTTAATTATTTGTTACTTTATTTGTTATTTTTTTGCTATTTTTCTTAACTGCATTGATGCTTAAGGGCTTGTAAATAAGCATTTCACTGTAAGGTCTACAGTTGTATTCGGCACATGTGAGAAATAACATTTGATTTGATTTAAAGAGTAGCTAAAACTAACAGAATGGAATGTTTGTGTTAAACTTTCAACAAACTTTTTGAAACAAACACATTGCTTGTTGAACCCGGCTCAGCATGGACCAGCTTGAAAATTATGCTGGTTTTATGCTGTTTTTTTAGCAGGGGTGTGTGTTTTCTCTTACCAATGCTTGCGTAACGGTCGGACAGGGTAATGAAGGCATTTGAGCAGTCGTGAGTAAAATTCTTAATGAGGACTCAAGCTCTTTTGGAGGGTTGAGTTCTATGTGAGCTCCATCTGAGCTTCAAGTGAGCCTTGAGTTATCATGTTTCAGGAGAAGACCACTAGGCTACCTAGGGCGGCAGGTAGCCTAGTGGTTAGAGCATTGGACTAGTAACCGAAAGGTTGCAAAATCTAATCACAGAGCTGACAAGGTAAAAATATGTTGTTCTGTCCCTGAACAAGGCAGTTAACCCACTGTTCCCTGGTAGGCCGTCATTGTAAATAAGAATTTGTTCTTAACTGACTTGCCTAGTTAAATAAAAGTAAAAATGTTTTTTAAATAAAAATCAAATTGCAGACAGTGTTGAAGTAACAAAAGTTTATTACTAGAACAGGGGGCAGGCAAAATGACAGGTCGAGGGCAGGCAGAGGTCAGTAATCCAGATCAGAGTCCATAAGGTACAGAACGGGGTCAGGGCAGGCAGAGGTCAATATTCCAGGGTGGTGTGACAAGGTACAGAACGGCAGGCAGGCTCAGGGCCAGAGCAGGCAGAATGTTCAAAACCAGAAAAACTAGAAAAAGACAGGCTTGACGAACAAAACGAACTGGCAACAGACAAACAAATCAAATCAAATTTTATTGGTCACATGCAGATGTTAATGCGAGTGTAGCTAAATACTGCTTCTAGTTCTGACAGTGCAGTAATATCTAACAAGTATTCTAACAATTCCACAACAACTACCTAATACACACAAATCTAAAGGGATGGAATAAGAATATGTACATATAAATATATGGATGTGCTATGACGGCATAGGCAAGATGCAATAGATGGTATAAAATACAGTATATACATATGAGATGAGTAATGTAAGATATGTAAACATTATTAAAGTGGCATTATTAAAGTGACTAGTGATCCATTTATTAAAGTGGCCAATGATTTAGAGTCCGTATATAGGCAGTAGCCTCTCCAGAGAACACAGGTATAAATACACTGGGGATAATGTGGAAGATGGGCGACACCTGGAGGGGGGTGGAGACGAGCACAAAGACAGGTGAAACAGATCAGGGTGTGACATGAGTAAAGCCCTTAATGAAGGCTGAGTTCTTGTTGAAGACTGAGCTGTGGTTGAGTTCCACCTGAGCCCTCAGGGAGCGCTGAGTGAGCCTTCACAGAGCTCTGAGAAACAGACCAACCACATAGGCCAGACAGGCTAGCTCCTTATCAGCCTCCAGTGTTACAGAAAACAACACTCTGTCCTGCTGCGACACATGAGAACAGCGTGAGCAAATAGGCATCTGGCAGTGACCGCTACAGTATCTTGACCTTCAATCATGGCCCAGCTGGAAACCTGATCGTCTGTCAATTTGCCGTCAGGACCCCCGGAGTGGTCACCATTCTGGGCAGCACTACAGGCGAAGCTGATTACCCCCTCTCCAATCAGCCTAGTTGTCCCCGACTCTCTCTCGTCCATCTATTTTAGATCTGTCACAGTTTCTGAAGGATCGGACCAAAACGCAGCGTGTTCGTAGTTCCACATCTTTTTATTTATCATGAAACTAAATGCAAGACACCAACCATTTTAAATAACGAAACAACAAAAGCCGTAACGCAGAGCAGGCAAACACTATTCAAACATTAACAACCCACACATGGAAAACAGGCTACCTAAGTATGGCTTCCAATTAGAGACAACGATAGACAGCTGCCTCTGATTGGAAACCATACCTGGCCAACGCATAGAAAAGGAAAACATAGAAATCTAGAAACCCTACAATGAAACAGAAACCCCAAAACACACCCAAAACACCCCTGTCACGCCCTGACCACTCTACTATGGAAAAATGACCTCTTACAAGGGTCAGGACGTGACAGTACCCCCCCCCCCCAAAGGTGCAGACCCCAACTGCACCCAAACAAAACCCAACAAAACAACCCCAAACACAAAGGGAGGGTGACAAAAGTCTATGGCGGCTCTAGTACTACACCCAGAACCCTCCTCTCCCTCCAATCCTCCAGCAATGGAGGTGGCTCCGGCTCAGGGCGTAATCTCCGTTCCACCCGCAGATCCCTCCGCTTCCGTAACACCGACCTGTGGATCATTATCGGAGAAATCGGACTGTAGATCATTACCGGAAGCTCTGTGCTGAAAACCACCGCTGGAGGATCTGGGCTGCAGGCCGCCGCTGGAGGATCTTGGCTGCAGGCCGTCGCTGAAGGTTCTGGGCTGCAGGCCGCCGCTGAAGGCTCCGGGCTGCAGGCCGCCGCTGAAGGCTCCGGGCTGGGGAGCGTCGCTGGAGGCTCCGGACTGGGGAGCGTCGCTGGAGGCTCCGGACTGGGGAGCGTCGCTGGAGGCTCCGTACTGGGGAGCGTCGCTGGAGGCTCCGTACTGGGGAGCGTCGCTGGAGGCTCCGGACTGGGGAGCGTCGCTGGAAGCTCCGGACTGAGGATCGTCGCTGGAGGCTCCGGACTGAGGATCGTCGCTGGAGGCTCCGGACTGAGGATCGTCGCTGGAGGTTCCGGACTGAGGATCGTCTCTGGAGGCTCCGGACTGAGGATCGTCACTGGAGGCTCCGGACTGGGGATCGTCGCTGGAGGCTCCGGACTGGGGAGCGTCGCTGGAGGTCTGGTGCGTGGAACTGGCCTAGGTGGCACCAGACTGGTAGCACGCACCTCAGGGCGAGTGTGGGAAGGAGGCACAGGACGTACTGGACGATGGAGGCGAACTGGAGACCGGGCAGGCTGAGCAGGCCTACTCCTTCCTGGCTCAATGACCATCTTCGCCCTACACCGGTGAGGAGCTTGCACCGACTGCACCGGGCTGTGAGTGCGTATGGGCGATATAGTGCGCATCACACCATAACCCATTGCTCGCCCCTCAGCACGCCCACGCCGCAGTGCCCTTTCTGCCAGTACCTCTCTCCGGAATCTTGCGTCGAGCTCCGCACTTGCCTCCCTGACTGGCTCCGGTTTACTCCACGGCTCTCTCCGATAAGCCCGGGAAGTTAGATCAGGGCTCCCCCCTGACATCGCCAACCTCCCCGTATTTGGGTGGGGGCTGCCTCTCCACCTTGAATTTGGAGGATATAGCACCTCATAGTATCGTCGCTCCCTCTTGGCTTCTTCTATTTCCTCCCTCGGGCGACAATACTCCCCAGCCTGGCTCCAGGGTCCTTTCCCATTCAAGATTTCCTCCCAAGTCCATGACTCCAGATACTTTCTCCCACGCTGCTTGGTTCTTTTTTGGTGGGTTGTTCTGTCACAGCTTCTGAAGGATCGGACCAAAACGCAGCGTGTTCGTAGTTCCACATCTTTTTATTTATCGTGAAAGTAAATGCAAGACAACGAAACAACAAAAGCCGTAACACAGAGCAGGCAAACACTACTCAAAAATTAACAACCCACACCCACACATGGAAAACAGGCTACCTAAGTATGGCTTCCAATCAGCGACAACGATAGACAGCTGCCTCTGATTGGAAACCATACCTGGCCAACGCATAGAAAAGGAAAACATAGAAATCTAGAAACCCCACAATGAAACAGAAACCCAAAAACACACCCAAAACACCCACCTGTCACGCCCTGACCACTCTACTATGGAAAAATAACCTCTTACAAGGGTTAGGACGTGACAAGATCATCACCTACATCTTATTTTTCCTCCTCTTGAATGCCATGTGGACAAGTGGCTGAGATGATGGTTTTAAGGATAAATGGAGGATTATCTAGGGGGAAGGGGACATAGCTTAACAATAGCTGATATTGAAGGGCAGTTAGTGCTCTGGATCTTCTGGTGTGCTGAACCCAAGCAAAGAGATGTAAAAACGTGTTTGGGTGCTGTAGCCCAGAAGAATGAAAAAGGACAGTTGTTATGCAACGGTTATGATGGTGTTAATTATGTGGGGCCTTACAGCCAACATCATTGGGAAATAATAAATTAAGTTGTGCTGTCCTCCTTTTACCTTTTTAGTAATGTTAATCTTTGTACAGTTTTCCACAACAACAAGTGATGTGAAACAGACCGGGGAAAATCTATGTTGGCGTTGATGGGGATTATGTTCACATTGTGCATCATCCGGTTTTCTGTTGGAAACAAAATGAGAGAAACAGGCCCACCTTTCCACGCACAAAATGTCATCTGTCACAAAGCATTAGCCTGCCCGCTAACAGGACGAACCTTGTGTAACCCTCCAAACGCAGATGCTCAAATGAAAAATAACAACGATTATTTAGCATGTGTGATTCACTGTGCTCTTTTGATGACTCAGAGCCTACCATCAAGGGCAGAAGATTGTCTTATCTTTACACCCACACACTGTTAGATAAACACACACCCCTCACAGTCAAACCTCAGATAATAAGGTTTGGGTTACCCGTTTGTAATTATTGAAAATAGAATGTCATTTTGAAGATAAGACATGAATACTTCATCGTAAGGAAAAAATAATAAATAATTAAGAAAAGGCTCTTAACTGGCAATCCAACCTGGTCTCCGAGCATTTCGTACTATTCTGAACATCCAAGACACTCCATTTAGTATGATATGTTACATTTCATATGGTATGTATTCATTTGTGGATGTCCATCACTCATTTTGTATGATATGTTAGGAATTACAATTTGTTTTATATGTCACAAATTTGCAAAACATACTATATGTTACAAATTTGCAAATCCTATGATATGTTACGAATTCTAGATAGGTGGTTAACGTTAGCTAGCTGGCTAACATTAGCTAGGCTATGGGTTAGGGTTAAATCTAGGAGAACTGAAAGGGTTAAGGTTAGGGGAAGGGTTAGTTAACATGCTAAGTAGTTCCAAAGTAGCTAATAAGTATAGTAGTATATCTTTGAAAAGTTGCTAATAAGATAAAATGCTAAAGTTGTCCATGATGAGATTAGAACTTGCAACTTTTGGGTTCCTAGACATTCACATTATACATCCACCCTTATGTAACCATCTGTCTTATGTAACCATACCAAATGTAACATATCATACGTATTTGAGTGTCCTGGATTTACATTTAGTCTATGAGACCAGGCTGGGCAAGGATACAGTATGTGCCTGAGTGCTTCCCTAGATCTGATTAAATTTAAAGGCATGGCTTTCGCAGATAATATTCTGCCCAGGGGAGTATGGGGAGCTGCTAGGTCATCATAGCAGAGGTTTTTAATGCTGGGCACACACATACACTCGCAGATGTATTCTCTTCCAGACTGCGTGATTCATGGAGAAACCATCCTATACTGTTTCCTCTCATTCTCATTTGGGAAGGATTGCGACAGCTTTGCAGGGTGCTGGGCAGCAAGACATGCAGATGTCACGCCCTGATCTGTTTCACCTGTTCCTGTCATTATCTCCACCCCCTCCAGGTGTCACTTATTTTCCCCAGTGTATTTATCCCTGTGCCAGTTTGTCTTGCATGTTAGTCAGGTCAACTAGCGTGTTTTTCCCGTACTCCTTTTGCTATTCTCTTTTTGATAGTCCTCCAGGTTTTGACCTCTGCCTGACTCTGGACTCCTTTCCTGCCTGCCTGATCATCCTGCCCGCCCTGACCTTGATTCTGCCTGCCCTTCGGTACCTATAGGACTCTGAACTGGTTTTGACCCTTTTGCCTGTCCACGACCATTCTCTTGCCTTCCCCTATTGGATTAATAAATATTGTAAGACTCCAACCATCTGCCTCCTGTGTCTGCATCTGGGTCTCGCCTTGTGTCATGAGAGCAGCATATTCGTCGCTACCCCTCTTCCTGACTCAAGCAGGCATTAACCCTTTGAGTGCTTAGTCACAGTCACAAACATGCCACTGGCACAAACTGATTGAATTCAGCATCATGTTAACACAATTTCAACATAGATAAAACTTGTATAAAATGTTGAATTTCTACCTTTAAAACAACGTCAGATCTTCGTTATATCAACTATCAAAATGAACAGACCAGAGGAAGTGGTTGTGGTGCCTTTTTCTTTTGTATCGTTTACTAAATGGGTCTTCTTTCGCCCGACAAAATAACTCCAGTACAGGGAACGTCCAACACTGAACAATGTAACAATACTAATAAACATAAACTAAGCCGTTGACCAGAAGGCCGTGGCCAAAAAGGGAAAGCAAAACAACAATCGGCTATCTTAGACTATCGTCTACACATAACAATTACAGAAGGAACAGTTCTCTCTACCTAAAGCCTGCCTTGATTAACAGAGAGACAAGGTTCCCTGTCACATAAACTTTCTCTGAGGTAGGAAAAGCCGACGCCCTCACAGGTCCCCGTCTCTACTCCCAATCTTCCACCAGCTCCTCTCCTGGCACACCTATATAGAGGAAGACACAAAACAAGTAGTGGGCCCAGCTGTGTACTAATTGGCTTTATACTGAGTATCTATCCCCTGAGGAGGGTGCTGTCGTGTCGTCTTCCTCCGGCTGAACTCACACTCCTTAATCCCCAAAAGTTATTATTTGTCATGAGAAGACCATAAACAATATCTAGTAATGCTGCATACTCCAAAACAGATAAAAATCTCACAAAAAAATTCCTGAGGTCACTATTGAGGACAAGCTCTAGTATACTATACAAATCTATGACTGACTGGCTTGGTTCGGTTCTATGTAAAAACATTTGCATTTTTTTTTTTTTATATTGAATAAAAGTAGAGACTCAGAGCTAGAAAAGTGTATATCATACACTGCAGTTGAGGAACAGTAGGAAAGTAATTATGCTTTGAAGTTGATAAACTTGTAATCACACTTTTGAGAAAATAGCCCTTGTACGTTTTGATACCCTTACGGAGAGCTCTTCTGTCTACACCCATTCAGCATTGTTAACACCCTCTTAAGCCTTAGCCCCACCCATCTCTTTAAGGATTCACATGTGAGGCCATGCGCTAAAACATAGTGAGTAAGGTAGGGTGGTAAAAAAAAACATTTCCAAGACTAAAAGTGGTGAAAGTAGTAGCAAAAATACATTTTATCTTGTCCTTGGCCTATATCATAATCTGACTGTGGTGCAGTTCATGCTGTTCTTTACATATCCGTCTCTGCTAAACACACACTATATCAAATAAAATCAATGTTTAAAAAATATAAAGTGTCCAGATAAATTAAATTATTAGATGATTCTTACCCTGACTGACCTGTCTAAATTGATGGGTGAAAGAAATACAGCTTGGCTGCTATGAAAGTGAACCGTGTTTACGCGTGATCAGGGATGTATTCATTCCGCCGATTCTGTTGAAAAAAAATTCTTAAACGGATGCAAATTGAAAACAATGTGGATAAACATACCTGAAATTCTCCAATAAAAACTTGTTTGCAACTCTTGGACTAATGACTACATACTATATCAGCGAGATGCAGGCAAGAGTGTGCACGTTGGTATTGAATGTCACTGTCGACCTGTGTGCACCTACGTTGTAAACTATCAATCATAGGATAGGTTGTAGCAATCTCATGATGGGTATATGGAAAATGTGAGTATCATGTAGTAGCCTAAACCTTTGCTGTTACATTGAACTGGTGAATAGAATATGAATGAGAGTCATCCGATATGCTGTAATAGAAATAAGGCTATGTTCATGAAAAATAAATTGTCCTCCCTCATCTTAAACGGCACTGACCGCCACTGGTACGCATGTTCATGAAATACAATAGATGACATTAATGACCCCCAGACACACCTGGCTAACTTGATGGGTCATGTATTCATCTGGCGAAGTGGTCTTTTGTTAGCTAAACAATTAACCTAATGATGCTTTCAAGAGAACTGGGAGGTGAAATCATGACGTCAGTGATCTTCAGGTCGGAAAGTCGGGGCTCTAGTAAGAGGCCCGTGTTCCCGAGTTGGAATTCTGAGTTGGATGACATTCAAAACATATTTTCAGAGTCGGAGCTAGTTTTTTTCAAGTTCCCAGTTGTCTTCAATGCACTGAAGTCAGACATTTACAAGTTCCCAGTTCTGAGTTCATAGTTGTTTTGAACGTGGCAATAATCCCAACCGATACTACTTGCAATACAAACTGATTGTCATAGCTAACAACCATGCATGAATCTGCAGGTAGCTAAAGCTAACCAACTAGGTTCAATGTTAGCTAGCTTATTAACATTAGGCTATAGCTAGCATTGCAAATTGCTTTGAGATACGAATAATATTACTACATGGATCATATACGTAACGCTAGCTAGTGAGCCAGCAAGCTAACCTTAGCTAGCTAAAAGTTTGCTTTAACTTGCAGTGAAAACAACTTTGACAAAATTAGAAATGTGTCACATTCTGACCTGTAAAGGTGTGATTTGTTAGTGGTTAGTTTGGTCAGGACGTGGCAGGGGGTATTTGTTTTATGTGGTTCAGGGTGGTTGTGTGTATGTGTCCATGTAGAGAGGGGTATTTGATTTATTAGTCCAGGGTTTTGGTTATTGTTCTATGTTAGTTTATTTCTATGTTCTGTCTAGTCATTTGTATTTCTATGTTTAGTTAATTGGTGTTGGGGCCTTCAGTTGGAGGCAGCTGTCTATCGTTGCCTCTGATTGAAGGTCCTATAATTAGGGGTGTGTTTGTATTGTGGTTTGTGGGTAGTTGTATTCTGTTTTGTGCTTGTCACCTGGCAGAACTGTTAGTGTCGTTTATGTTACTTGTATACGTGTTTATTTTGTTTCTCCTTCTTATATATTAAAAAAGAGAAGATGAGTATACACTTCCCTGTTGCGTCTTGGTCCTCCACACACGACACTCGTTACAAAACGTATAATATCTGAAAATTCCAGTTAGCTAGACTCTCTTACCCGTATAGATGGATGAATGCTTCTCCCTCTCTGTCACGGATGCCATGGTTGCTCTTAGTTTGAAGGAGTAATCCGGAGACCGGCGTTTTATACAACAGCCTTCTGTGTACTCCCTCTGCATATTTGCAATCAAATCTCCTTAGCTATTATACTCTGCTCCCAACGAGCATTCCACTGATTTCAAAACTCGGTCAACTTCTTCTGTGACAACAACACTGTCTGATTCATTTTCAGAGAGAGTCAGCATGGCACAATCATCCTCCAGAAAGTGGAGATCAGTAGCAACACTTTTGCAGTTCTTCATAACATCTTTCAAAAAATCCACGGTAGAAATGATTACCTACACATACGGACCAGCTCACGTTATAGACAGAGGCATGCTACATGGCAGACCAATCCAAACTCATCTCTTGGCATGTCCAGCTCATCACATTATCTCAGCCAATCATGGCTAGCGGGAAGGTTCCTGACTTTTTCTCTGGCTAAACCAACTAGGCTCGTAATTTTAACAATTTTATTCATATTTATAGATGGCATTCAAGTTTGTTATTAAGGCACATGAAAGTTCAAATGTTCCAGAACGCATTTCTGCTCCAAAATGCATTTTGATGAAAGACGTTTTAGTTGAAATGCCTTTCCTGTGAAGTAGCGACATGAGACATGAGACATTTTCTGAAACTAGTCACATGATAAAAATGACATTTTATATGTTGCCTATTTTCCTATTTCAACAAATCTGAAAGAATAAGGCTTGCCATTAATTGTTTTCTAAATATAGTATAATCAATTTATAAAACGACTAAAAGATTTAAACTTCCTTCCAACTGTAAAATACATCTGTATTTTTAGTGTTTGAAAAAATTTGCATATTTTCTAAAGGCCTCGATAAAACCATCTGGCCCCATCACTGTTAACATCTCACGGAGCTTTAGCTTGCCTTCCTGAACTCGCCTTTCATCTCATATTAATCTTGTCACTCTATAACAAACAGCACGTGTTCTGTTAAAAATCTATGAATTATTTTAGATTACTGGCTATAAATCGATCTTTGAATGCTGCGTTATGATGTAAGGATACCAGGCATATGTGTTGTTAGTGGCTGTGATGGAGAATTCAGCCAGGAGTTGATGGACAGTCGGAAGAGCGAAATGAAATGGTAGGAGGGCTCTCCCAGCATTAAGTGGTGTCAGATTTTACATCCAACTTCACACAAGCAGAAGAGACGTACTCCTGTGTCGCAAGCCATTTCGATCTATGGTGTCCACATATCGATTTATGAGCAAAAGTGTTGGTCGGAACCGGTACCAGAAGCACGCAGGTCCCCAAAACAGGGGACTTTACGTCTAAGAGTTAACCAAGCCCAGCCCTGCTTAGCTATGATATTTGTCACTATTACCAATGTGCTATCGTGTGAATGATTGATGGGAGATCTCCACTTAACTAAATAGATTCACTGCTGCTATCGAAGTCATTCCAAAGGGTAGGTTTAACAGAGCAAATTAAATGTGACCATACTTTATCACTAATATTATAAATTATGCTATTTAGGCCTAAGTAAAAAATACTTTAAGTATTACTTAAGTCGTTTTTTGGGGTATCTGTACTTTACAATTTATATGTTTTACAACTTCTACTTCACTACATTCCTAAAGAAAATAATATACATTTTATACATTTTACTCCATTCATTTTCTCTGACACCCAAAAGTACTCATTACATGTTAATTGCTTAACAGGACAGGAAAATGGTCCAATTCACACACTTATCAAGAGAACACCCCTGGTCATCCCTACAGCCTCTGATCTGGCAGACTCAATAAACACAAATGCTTCATTTGTAAGTTATGTGAGTGTTGGACTGTGACCATGGCTATCCGTACAAATAAAAAACAATCACATTTACTATTGATACCAAATACTTTTATACTTTTACTCAAGTGGTATTTAACTGGGTGACTTTCACTTTTACTTGAGTCATGTTCTATTAAGGTATCTTTACTTTTACTCAAGTATGAGAATTGGGTACGTTTTCCATCACTGAGCATTTGCAATGTCATCAACAGCTGTTGTTTCAATTCTCCCCAGAATTCAACTTAAAATAGACAACACAATAGGCATAGCGTTTTAAGCTAAAATGTAATATTTAGTGATATCAGAGATGGCACCAAAGGTTCAAAAGTGGTGTAGCAAAATTAATACATGAATTTTCCCTGATCTCAGGACCTGGTCAGGTAAAACTCTGGATCCTATTCGTAGGCTATGACAGAGCCTATAGGTTGGTATGCTTTCTCTCTATATACAGCTATTACTAGGCTGTATTTGGTTATGATATGTATTAAAAAGATGTTTAAAATAATTTACTCTATTCTTTAGAATTGCATTGTATTAATTCATTTTGAAAATATTTTTTTCAATAGGACGATGCCCCTTTAAGACAATTGCGTTCCAAAAGAGATACTGTAAAGTTAAGGTTGATTTATTTAAGGTTTATTTTGAAATGTACACACTTGCAACTGAAATGCAGAATTCATAGGCTTACGCACAGTGGTTCCTCCTTTAAAAGTTGCGAGCTTACACCGCAGGACGTAGAGGTACCCAGTGTCACGGCTTCATTGCTCCAGACCACCGCAAGGGGGAGTTAGAGCACTCATTATGCATTTTGGTCCCAAGGTTTATATATGACCAATCATATTGAGTGGTTCCAATAACGAATTTCACGCGAGCCACCCATGGATGTAAAGAATCTAGCTAGCTAAAGCATTTAGTGCAAATTGAATGTACTATTGTGTTAGCTTGCCTTTCTTATATTTGCCATGCAATACAGCTGAAGTAACATAGCTAACTATTTGCTTATTGTATAGTGGATAAAAATAACTGTATGCCTATGGATGTGTAGCTAGCTACAGTATGTAGCCGATCTGTGTATGGACCCTAAAATTTTTGGTATGAATATTAGTTCAGAACCTATGAATCTCAGCTATCATAGTTGTTGTATCGATTTCAAGTCTGAATGGCATTAATGAAGCCTATGGATTGAGTAGAATATAATTACTTTATTGTGCCAAAAATGCAAGTCCTATATACATTGTACCCTGTACATTGAATATTTTCACTGATCATGTACTCTTCCTTGGCAAATAAAGGTGTGGTTCAGGTATGAATCTCTGTGAGACATTCTTTTCAGTCATATCCAATACCAGGTGTATCAAACTCCATTCTTTGAATGATGCTGTGTCTGCATGTATGTATTACAATTATACACTTCAACAGTGTTTACCACTCCTGCTCCTGGGACATCAATGATTACACATTGTAACTATGCAATAGACAAGAAACATGATTTAAGTAAAGGCTGATTTGTAATTCATATATAGAAATACACCTATTCATATCTAACTCCCTTCATCTGCATTAATATGAGGACACAGGATAGGTGTAGTATTCTAATGAGATACTTAATTTCAACCAGTGGAGAATGTGAAACGCTTTATTGAAAGTTCATTATCCAGGTGTTATAAAATCATTATAATATTATAACACAAATACAAGTTAATTCTGTACTTCAATGCACATATGGTGTGCATTATAAAAAAAAAGAGGAAGAAAGAGGTGGGGAGAGAGGTGTAGAAGACAGAAAAGGAAAGAGGTAAAACAGAGGAGCAGGAAAGACAGCATATGATTAATGAATTACAGTGCTACCCTAATATTCTCTCAGTTCATCACAATTACATAGTGTCTCTTGCAGTGTCTCCTAACCAGCCTTGGGCTCCCAGTCGGCCCGAAGGTTCTTAAGGTGGCGATGACGGGACTGGCTTCCTCTCTCACATCAAAACATACCTGCAGACGAGAGACAGATGGATAGAATTTTAAAAAACAAAGCTTAATCATGCTAACATGGTCAGTCATCATAATCATCAGGATGTGAAATGCAAAACTGACCTTGGATCATTAACTCTGGGACTACTACATCTCTCTATTTCAATGTAAAGCATCTCTTTAATAATACTGCCTGTATAATATAAGTTTAATATCCTTTATAACAAATCATGATAACATTGGACGGATAGATACATTTGCAAGTGTAGCATGTGACAATAGCAGGATCATATCAAGGATAGCGTCACAAATGAATACATAAATACCACTTGAAGCAGCTGTGTAGTGCTAAGGCAAAATCAAAAATGTGCACCCCTTTGAGTCCCCAGGACCAGGACTGAGAACCGCTGCTCTTCATTGGGGCCTCTTAATCTGCAGACAGGCTTTCACAGCTCTCTGTATCTGAGGACAGAAAACCTCACAAGAAATAGACTACACAAAAGTACCTGCTCTGTCCAAAATAGCCTACTCTCTCACTTTGACAGCTGGGCCTGCTATCCTTTCACCCTCCTCCAAAAAATACAAATGTTTGCCATTATCAAGAGTGGCACTGGGGCTAAAACAACATCCTACATAGTGTGGGAGAACTGCACCTAAAAAGGCTGGAGACTCATAACTAATCGAAGAGCATGCATTTATATGTCCTGACCAAAAGATGAGGAGTCAGTGGTAGGGTTCACTTGACGTTGCAGCACAGCAAGAGTCTCAGTAGACAGGGGGCATGGGATGTCAGGAACAATGACCCCATTGTCAGTGTTTCCAGATTATCCTCCTGATTAAGCAGGTCCTCCACCTGCTGAATCTGGAATGCTCAAATTAAACAAATCTGTATTAGTAACGATAAATTTGGCAGCAACAGGGGCTTGATAGTCCAGTAAAAATAGCTGAGAGTTTATGTGGTGTAAATCTGAAAATTAGCAGCTGACATCTTAAGGGTTTTTTAACTAATGCATGTGAGACAGGTTCCATGTACAATAAGACAGGCAGAGAGGAAGAGAGAAAAAGAACACAGAACAGTAGAATTACCTCTGGTAATGGACACTTGCCAGCAATAAAGCTTCCACGGCCTGTTCCTCGGACAGTGAACATACATATGACAATATCTACATTTTCGACCCTTTGACCAGCTCTCACTCTGAAAGTAAAGAAATAGCTTATTTTTTGTAGATATGAAAACAATAACTGAGATATGACCGTTCAATCTAAACCAGCAGATGTCGTTTTCTGGATACGTCAATACAGCACAGAAAGCTTAACACCAGACTGGTATTGTGGTTGTTCATTATGCCTACAGAATAATATACTTACCTTCCTTCAAAATCCATCTATACCGCAAAAGATGACAATGTTGTATCTTGAAACAAAGCATTGGTAATAAAAGTGAAATGTTTAACCTTGTAACGGCCGTCGTTAGTGAAATACCAAGGTGCAGCGGAGGATGTGTTCACCTTGAATGAATTTTAATAGAAAAAGAGAACACTTGACAAAATAAACAAAATGACAGCCGACAGTTCTGTCAGGTACTAACAACGAAACAGAAAGCACTAAACAGAAACAATCACCCACAAAACCCAAAGGAAAAACAGGCTACTTATGTGTGACTCCCAATCAGCAACAACGAACTACAGCTGTGCCTGATTGGGAGCCACACATGGCCAAACCAACGAAACCAGCCAACATAGAAAAATGAACATAGAACGCCCACCCAATGTAACACCCTGGCCTAACCAAAATAAAGAACAAAAAAACCTCTCTATGGCCAGGGCGTTACAAACCTATTAACCTGATTCATTATTTATGTATTACCAATTGATGAAGAACAACTCCAATTTCAAAATTTGTCTACGAATAAGTAAGAATAAAAAAGTTAAAATAACTTATTAGATTTGATGGAGACATACATCTTAGTACCTTATCAATTTTTGATTTGTATCAATGTGGACGAGAGACAGGGGAGCAGGAAAGATGGATCATTCTGGCAATGATACCTGCACCATCTACACGCTGCAAAGACTCCCTAACTCTTCTCCATTGTATACAATTGCCCAATTGCTTGGAGACTTCCTTTGACCATTCTAAAGCCCGGATTGGGCATCCTTGCCTTAATGGCTCTGACTTTCTGGTCTAACTCTTCATCTGACATAACAGAATATCATTCCCTGACAGACATATTGTGTTCTTTCATTCTTCTGTAAAAAAAGCTACAGTGTCTGCAACACCACTAAGCAAGGGGCACCACCAAGCAAGCGACAATATGAAGACCAAGGAGCTCTCCAAACAGGTCAGGGACAAAGTTGTGGAGAAGTACAGATCAGGGTTGGGTTATAAAAAAATATCTGAAACTTTGAACATCCCATGGAGCACCATTAAATCCATTATTAAACAATGGAAAGAATATGGCACAACAAAGCTGCCATGAGAGGGCCTCCCAACAAAACTCATGGACCAGGCAAGGAGAGCATTAATCAGAGAGGTACTTTACCATTGTAAAGTACAATTTCTCCCCTTTCCAACAAAATCAATGACGAGGCCTTCATGATGCCCATCTCTGCATGATTCAAGAAGGCAATGAGCTCTGTCGGGTCTTTTTAAAAATGGCGGGTGGGAAAGCGAAACCTATTGCGTGATAGTGAGAAGGAGAGATGTCGTGTGGGGAAATTGCTTTTTTCACGCGATCTGTCCAACTTATCACCTTACCTCCTCTAAAATGTAAATAAACACTATAAAGAGTTTATATAATGTGTCATGGCATTCCTATTTGAAGGTTTGTGTCAAATTTGAATCGGGTTTTTAAGGCGGTGCTAAAGTGATCTTCAGAAGTAACAGAGGCTTTTGAGAGTCATGATAGCTTGCAGTGATGATGCAAAAAATGACTAGGTATCCCCCTTTACCCTGTCCCTGTCCCTTGTTTTTAAACGGTGAGAGAAGCGCTACACCTGGTGGAGAGAGGCTGTAAGACAGAATTAGTTGCTTAATGCGTGCTGTACGCTACGCCATGACACGTCACGATGTAACGTACAGCGTCGGAGGGGTCCGTTTTTTCAACTTTTCTCCAATACTATAGAGCTATTACCATGTCAATCAACGCTTGAATAGAAATGTAGTTCACACCCCAGATTTTGATGTCAACACAGTCGCTGAAGTCCCGTTAGTTTTCTTTGTAGCCTTGTTTGAATGTCGCGGTTGCGCACATTTGTACGAAATTGGGTTAGTGTGCGTTATTGACATGCTGAATGCACCAGCTGTCTGTTTAAACTACTAGCACACAGCTGGGATACCCATGCATACCCCCATGCCCCCAAGTCCAGAACAGACTATGGGAGGTGTACAGTGCTACATAGAGCCACGGCTACATGGAACTCTATTCCACAACAGGTAACTGATGTAAGCAGTAGAATCAGATTTAAGAAACAGATTTTTTTATACACCTTATGGAACAGCAGGGACTGAAGAGACACACACAGGCACAGACACATGTATGCACATACACATGCTAACACACGCACTCTACACACACATACACATGGATTTTGTATTGTAGATATGTGGTAGTAGAGTAGTCAGCAAAGATGATTGGAGATATGGACTATCCTACAAATATACAGACAATGTGCTGCCTGTCTAGTCCTTTCCAACCGCCTCGCTCTGATTGCTACACCGGCCCGCTTCTGTTGAGTTTTTAGCTTTAGTTTGACTTTAATTCGAGTTTGTCTACAAATGTATATTTGATATGTTGGATTCACATCTCCAACACAACCAAAAATCTAAATTAAAGAACAGGACTCCATCAAATCTAACTTTATTTAAAGTGCATTTAACGTTAGATTCAGACCTATTCTTTAACTTAGATTTTTGGTTGAGATGGAGACGTGAATCCAACATATCAATTATTAATTTGTAGACATTAAACCTTAAAATGAGTAACGCAACCATGGCCACATTGAAGTTAATGTAACTATACATTTCTTCATATGTAATCATATAAAGTGTGCATGTTCAAGATAGAATGCATAGATGGGTTGGCTGACAACTTCACGAAAATGATGTGCGCACTTCCATGGAGCAGAAGTCAGATTGTTGTTGTGATTCTGGATGGGCAGATTGATAGCAAGAATGACAAAAAACTGCCATGTGTGGAAGCGTACGTGCCTTGTTTCAGCTTGTTTAATCTTGTTTAATCTTGTTATTGATACCATGTCTCGTTTTGAGGTGTTGACTGATTTCATGTCAATGTTAATATTGCAAAATTCACTAGCTAGCTAACCAATAATTATAACGATTTATTTGAGAGACAACAAGTGCTCATTGTTAAAATGTATTTATGTTTTTAATAAATATTGGAGGTGAAATATAACATATATGTCAACAATCTAAGCCAACCTCATCTGTTTTGCCCCATGGTTGCGTGCGCATAGTTTTTGTTGCTGAACAACCAACCCGTCTATAGGTCGTTGCAGGTCTGTGGAGCTCTTCACAATTGCTGTAATAATCTATGTAAAATCTCAAACAGCATTGATGTATTTTTAATGTAATCTCAACTGTTATCCAGGTAATTTGGTTCTGCTATTAGTTGAAGCACAGTGATTAACGCATTGCAGTGATAAACACAACATTAGAATGTTGTTGTGCTTTTAAATGGTTGAAAGCAAAATTAGTTGTCACCATCAAATGCCTAAACCAAAAACATTGATTTTCCATTGCAATTTGGTTGTGCTTTTAGTGCCTTCAGAAAGTATTGACACCCCTGACGGTTTCCACATTTTGTTGTGTTACAGGCTGAATTGAAATGGATTAAATGTAGATGTTTCAGTGGCCTACACACACACAATACCTCATAATGTCAATGTGGAATTATGTTTTTAGAAATGTTTACAAATGAAATATAAATGAAAAGCTGACATCTCTTGAGTCAATAAGTAATCAACTGCTTTGTTATGGCAAGACTAAATAAGTTCAGGAGTGAAAATGTGCTTATCAAGTAGTTACAGTTTGGACTTGAATTGGCTTGAAAATCTATAGCAAGACGAAAATGGCTGTCTAGCAATGATCAACAGCCAACTTGACAGAGCTAGAAGAATTATTTTAATAATAATAATGTGTAAATATTGTACAATCCAGGTATGCAAAACTCTTCCCCAGAAAGACTCACAGCTGTAATTGCTGCCAAAGGTGATTCTAACATGTATTGACTCAGGGGTGTAAATATTAAATCAAATGTATTCATAAAGCCCTTTTTACATCAGCACATCAAAGTCCTATACAGAAACCCAGCCTTAAACCCCAAACTGCAAGCAATACAGATGTAGAAACACTGTGGCTAGGAAAAACTCCCTAGAAAGGCAGGAACCTAGGAAGAAACCTAGAGAGGAACCAGGCTCTGAGGGGTGGCCAGTCCTCTTCTGGCTGTGCCGGGTGGAGATTATAAAAGTACATGGCCATTAAGGCCAGATTGTTCTTCAAGATGTTCAAACGTTTATAGATGACCAGCAGGGTCAAATAATAATCATTTATGTAAATTAGATATTTCAGTATTACATTTGTAATAAATGTGCAAACATTTCTAAAAACATGTTTTCACTGTACGCATACAAGCCACTGATGCTTGCCTTTGGAACATCTACATTTTAAGTCAAATAAATCAATATAATATACACTATCACAATAAATCCATTAATAATTTTAGGCAGGTTTAAAGAAACGTTATGATATGAAGAAAATGTTTTTCAGAAGAACAGAATATGAGTTGGCCTACTGCATGTTGTCTAGCTATGCTCCATGCCATAGGCTGTAGGCTTGTTACTTTAGCAGACAAATCAAATCAAATTGTATTGGTCACATACACGTGTTTGGCAGATCTTATTGCGGGTGTAGTGAAATGCTTGTGCTTCTAGTTCCGGCAGGGCAGCAATATCTAACAAGTAATATCTTAACAATTTCACAACATATATCCAATACACACAAATCTAAGTAAGGAATGGAATTAATATATAAATATGTGGACGAGCAATCTCAGAGCGGCATAGACTGATACAGTAGAATAGTATAGAACGCAGTATATACATATGAGATGAGTAATGCAAGATATACAAACATTATTAGTGACATTATTAAACTGATTAGTGTTCCATTTATTAGTGGCCAATGATTTCAAGTCTGTGTATATAGGCAGCAGCCTCTCTGTGCTAGTGATGGCTATTTAACTGTCTGATGGCCTTGAGATAGAAGCTGTTTTTCAGTCTCTCAGTCCCCGCTTTGATGCACCTGTACTGACTTCGCCTTCTGGATGATAGCGGAGTGAACAGGCAGTGGCTCGGGTGGTTCTTGTCCTTGATGATCTTTTTGGCCTTCCTGTGACATCGGGTGATATAGGTGTCCTGGAGGGCAGGTAGTTTGCCCACGGTGATGCGTTGTGCAGACCGCACCACCCTCTGGAGAGCCCTGCGGTTGTGGTTGGTGCAGTTGCCGTACAAGGCAGTGACACAGCCCGACAGGATGCTCTCAATTGTGCATTTGAAAAAGTTTGTGAAGGTTTTAGATGACAAGCCAAATTTCTTTAGCCACCTGAGGTTGAAGAGGCGCTGTTGCGCCTTCTTCACCACACTGTCTGTGTGGGTGGACCATTTCAGTTTGTGTACGCTGAGGAACTTGAACCTTTCCACCTTCTCCACTGCTGTCCCGACGATGTGGATAGGGGGGGTGCTACCTCTGCTGTTTCCTGAAGTCCATGATCATCTCCTTTGTTTTGTTGATGTTGAGTGAGAGGTTATTTTCCTTGCACCACACTCCCAGAGCCCTCACCTCCTCCTTGTAGGCTGTCTCATTGTTGTTGGAAATCAAGCTTACTAATGTTGTGTTGTCTGCAAACTTTATGATTGAGTTGGAGGCGTGCTTGTCCACACAGTCATGGGTGAACAGGGAGTACTGGAGGGGGCTGATAACGCACCCTTGTGGGGCCTCAGTGTTAAGGATCACCGAAGTGGAGGTGTTGTTTCCTACCTTCACTACCTGGGGTCAGCCCATCAGGAAGTCCATGACCCAATTGCACAGGGCAGTGTTCAGACCCAGGGCCTCGAGCCTAATGATAAGCTTGGAGGGTACTAGGGTGTTGAATGCTGAGCTATAGTCAATGAACAGCATTCTTACATAGGTATTCCTCTTGTCCAGATGGGATAGGGCAGTGTGCAGGCGATTGCATCGTCTGTGGACCTATTGGGGTGGTAAGCAAATTGAAGTGGGTCTAGGGTGAGAGGTAAGGTGGAGGTGATATGATCATTGACTAGTCTCTCAAGGCACTTCATGATGACAGAAGTGAGTGCTTCAGGGCGATAGTCATTTAGTTCAGTTACCTTTGCATTCTTAGGTACAGGAACAATGGTGGCCATCTTGAAACATGTGGGGACAGCAGACTGGAATAGGGAGAGACTGAATATGCCCGTAAACACACCAGCCAGCTGGTCTGGCATGCTCTGAGGACGCGGCTAGGGATGCCGTCTGGGCCAGCAGCCTTGCGAGGGTTAACACGTTTAAATGTCTTACTCACGTCGGCCACGGAGAAGGAGAGCCCACAGTCCTTGGTAGTGCGCCACATTGGTGGTACTGTGTTATCATCAAAGCGGGCAAAGAAATTGTTTAGCTTGTCCGGAAAGACATCGGTGTTCACGACGTGGCTGGTTTTCCTTTTGTAGTCCGTGATTGTCTGTAGATCCTGCCACATACCTCTCATGTCTGAGCAGTTGAATTGCGACTCCACTTTGTCTCTATACTGACGTTTTGCCTGCTTGATTGCCTTGCGGACGGAATGACTACTCTGTATTGTGCCATATTCCTAGTCACCTTGCCATGATTAAATGCGGTGGGTCGCGCTTTCAGTTTTGTGTGAATGCTGCCATCTTTCCATGCTTTCTGGTTGGGGTAGGTTTTAATAGTCACAGTGGCTACAACATCTCCTATACACTTCCTGATAAAGTCAGTCACCATCTCGGTGTATACATCAATATTATTCTCGGAAGCTACCAGGAACATATCCCAGTCCGCGTGATCAAAACAATCTTGAAGCGTGGATTCAGATTGGTCAGACCAGCGTTGAATAGTCCTTAGCACGGGTACTTCCTGTTTGAGTTTCTGCCTATAGGAAGGGAGGGCAAATTGAAGTCGTGGTCAGATTTGCCGAAAGGAGGGCGGGGGAGGGCCTTGAATACATCCCAAGAGTTGGTGTAACAGTGGTCGATAATTTTAGCAGCTGATAGAACTTAGGCAGCCTTTTCTTCAAATTTGCTTTGTTAAAATCTCCAGCTACAATAAATGCAGCCTCATGATATATGGTTTCCAGTTTGCATAAAGTCCTGTGAAGTTCCTTGAGGGCCGTCGTGGTAAAGGCTTGAGGGGGGATATACAAGGCTGTGACAATAATCAAGTATAATTCTCTTGGGAGATAATACGGTCGGCATTTGATTGTGAGGTATTCTGGGTTGGGTGAACATTAGGACTTGAGTTCCTGTATGTTATCACAATTACACCATGAGTCGTTAATCATGAAACATACACAACACACCCTTCTTCTTCCCGGAGAAATGTTTATTCCTGTCGGCGAGATGAACTGAGAATCCAGATGGCTGGACCAAGTCCGACAGTATATCCCGTGAGAGCTATGCTTTCTTGAAACAGAGTATGTTACAATCCCTGATGGCTCTCTGGAAAGAGACCCTTGCCCTGAGCTCGTCAACTTTTTTATCCAGGGACTGAACAGTAACGAGTAATATTCTCGGAAGTGGAGGGTGGTGTGCACGCCTCCTAAGTCGGACTAAAAGACAGCTCAAAGTACCTCTCCTTCGCCGGCATTGTTTTGGGTCAGCCTCTGGAATCAATGAAATTGCCCTGGGTGGTATGAACAAAGGATCCACTTCGGGAAAGTCATATTCCTGGTCGTAATGCTGAACTAGAAGCGAGATGGCCCTCTCTGTCGGCGTCATCTAGTTTATGCTTATCAGTCCCGTGCCATTACATTTATAGTAAGAAGAATATAATTGGACTTAGCTGAATAAAATAGAAAGGATATTTTTCCCATTCCAGAGTGAGTGTGCATGTTAAGCGTAAAAGTGATCATTTTAAAACAGGTCCTATATTTTAGATTTAGAGTTATTTGGCAGGTTAAGTTGTGAATGATACAAACCTTGAGAGTGTTTTAGAAATCAAAACATATGGGCTGCATGACGTGACTATAAGCTATTGATGATTTGAGAAGGTCACAAAAAAAGCTTGTGCTCTGTTCCTTGCATCAGGCTGCGCTCACTGTTCTCTCATCAAGTGATCATATTTTCACTATTATCAATTTAATCTGATCTTTGCACTGAACAAAAATATAAATGCAACAATTACAGTTACAGTTCATATCAGGAAATCAGGCAATTTAATTAAATGAATTATTCTATGGATTTCTAATGACTGGGAATACAAATATGAATCTGTTGGTCACAGATACATGGGCGTGGATCAGAAAACCAGTCAGTGTCAGGTGTGACCACTGTACGTTCCCCAGCAAGAAACCAAAAGTTGTCGCTCAAACCGAAGGGAGAACTAACAAAGAATCACTAACAACCAAAACAAAACAGAAAGATGACTAGCAATAACAACTGGGACCTAAAAGACACCCACCATGAGCGCCCACTAAATTTGCCATAAAAGAGGCAAACAAAATTAAAACCCACACCAAACTTAAGACAGAAAGTAAACCAAAAGTTGGCAGAAAACAGGGAAATCTGATTAAAGATTGTTTTGTAGAAATCAAATAGGGAGAGCTAACTAAAAGGTGTTAACCCTCCTCATCTCTCAAGACAACTGCAGCACTGTGCCAGACACTTAAATATCACCTGGGCCAGTACAGGTGAACCACCTTCGGCTAACGAGATGGACAAGCCAGCACAGGTGTAACATATACTGATTAACGAGGTGACACCAACCAGTGCGCCCCATGTGCTAACGTACAACCTCAAAATATAAAATCGGAAAAACCAAAGCCTGTAGCACAACCATTTGCCTGATGCAGCGCAACATCTCCTTTGCATAGAGTTGATCAGGCTGTTGAATGTGGCCTGTGGAATGTTGTACCACTCCTCTTCAATGGCTGTGCGAAGTTGCTGGATATTGGCGGGAACTGGAACACGCTGTCGTACACGTCGATCCATGCAGGCCATGGAAGAACTGGGACATTTTCAGCTTCCAGGAATTGTGTACAGATCCTTACTACATGGGGGCCGTGCATTATCATGCTGAAACATGATGAATGGCACAATAATGGGCCTCAGGAACTTGTCACGGAATCGCTATTCATTCAAAATTGCCATCGATGGGTCTCCAGAGTGGCGCCGTGGGCTGAAGCACTACATCCCAGTGCTAGCTGTGCCACTAGAGATTCTGGGTTCGAGTCTAGCTGCTGTCGCAGCTGGCCAAGACCGGGAGACCCATGGGGCAGTGCACAATTGACTCAGCGTCGTCCGGGTTAGGGGAGGGTTTGGCTGTCAGGGATGTCCTTGTCCCATCGCACACTAGCGACTCCTGTGGTGGGTCGGGCGCAGTGCATGCTGACATGGTTGCCAGGTGCACAGTTTTTCCTCCGACACATTGGTGTGGCTGGCTTCCGGGTTAAGTGGGCATTGTGTCAAGAAGCAGTGTGGCTTGGTTGGGTTGTGTTTCGGAGGACGCACAGCTCTCGACCTTTGCCTCTCCCGAGTCCATACGGGAGTTGCAGCGATGAGACAAGAATGTAACTACCAATTGAATAGCATGAAATTTGGGAGAAATTGGGGTATCACATTTCTTTTAAATAATGGCCATCGATAACATTTTATTGTTTTCGTTGTCCGTAGCTTATGCCTGCCCAAATCATAACCCCACTGCCACCATGGGGCACTCTGTTCATAACATTGACATCAGCAAACCGTTTGCCCACATGACGGCATACACGCTGCCATCTGCCTGGTACAGTTGAAACCGGGATTCAGCCGTGAAGAGCACTCTTCTCCAGCATGCCAGTGGTCATCAAAGGAGCAATTGCCTACTGAAGTCGGTTACCATGCCAAATTGCAGTCAGGTCAAGACCCTGGTGAGAACGACGAGCACACCAATGAGCTTCCCTTAGATGGTTTCTGACAGTTTGTGCAGAAAATCTTTGGTTGCGCAAACCAACAGTTTCATCAGCTGTCCGGGTGGCTGGTCTCAGACGATCCCGCAGGTGAAGAAGCTGAATGTGGAGTTGCTGTGCTGGCATGGTTACACTTGGTCTGCAGTTGTGAGGCCAGTTGGACGTACTGCCAAATTCTATAAAACGATGTTGGAGGGGGCTTATAGTAGAGAAATGAACATTCAATTCTCTGGCAACAGCACTGGTGGACATTCCTGCAGTCAGCATGCCAATTGCATGTTCCCTCAACTTGAGACATCTGTGGCATTGTGCTGTGTTACAAAACGGCTAATTTTAGAGTGGCCTTTTATTGTCCCCAGCACAAAAGTGTACCCGTGTAATGGTCATGCTGTTTAATCAGCTTCTTGATATGCCACACCTGTCAGGTGAGTGGATTATTTTGGCAAAGGATAAATACCTACTAACAGGAATCTAAGTAAATTGTGCACAAGATTTGAGAGAAAAGCGTTTTGTGGATATGGAACATTTCTGGGATAATTTATTTCAGCTCTTGAAACATGAAACCAACACTTTACATGTTGCATTTATATTTTTGTTCAGTATAATATTTAAAACTTGTTTCAATTTAGAATGACCTATTATCAAATGGGCAGGAACAGGGGGAAAATATATATAATTTGAATAGCGAATGGTTGCTGCCTTCCAGCTGGTTAATTTTTCAATAATGCAGGTTAGGCTACTCCGGTTATTTCACTCCATGCATCAATCACTATTTGAACACACCTGCATGACAGGTGATATTCCGCTCAAACTCTGTATGCCATGGGCTCTCCAAACCTGCTCCTGCAGCTACCCAGCTTAATTTGGTTAACCAACTGAAATCTGTTCCAGAACATCGATAGTAACATGTTTTGACAACAAACATTTTATTAAACTGTTGACATGCTCGAGAAAGGAATAGAGAGAGGAGATGGAAACGCACGGTGGTGAGATATTCTGTAGCTAAAAAGGTTAATGTGTCAGCCTATTAATGATGAGGAGAAAAAGCTCTATTACCAGTCTATTCAAAATCAAATTCACTATAATTGTAGGCTTAGCCACCCTGCACAATCAATCAACAGCTTCTCCTAGGCCAATACATTCTCTCCCAGACTCATGGATAATTTGGAGCTTAGCATAAGGTAACCAGTCCATCCAGTACACATAATACAGTCCACACTCAAAAGCGATTACTAGAATTTGTTTAATTATGGAGTATAGGCTAGACCAGAATGCCATGGGATATTCACAGGAACAAACTGTTGGCTCATACCAAACTTCCCACCAGGAAACCATGCTCACCAGTCTACTCAGTGGTGTATCATCCATTTGCCAGTGACCAGTATCATCATCACTACCAATGTACAGCTTATTGTTTGATTATTTTCGATCCATTGATTGGAACTTAGAGACGGGTAAAACTGGATGCAGCAGAAATAATGTCATTAAAAGTTATGAAGACACCCTAAATCCCTGCTCTGTGACTACTGCAATAAGTGGTTGAAAAAGAGAGAAACACCCTTCTCTTTGAAGTGGAAAGTGAAAACTCACTTGGGCACCCGTCATGCCAAACAACCAGGTGGGCACTGGGCGGAGTGCGACTTGGTTGTGTAATTAAATTAATCTAATTAAAATCTCTGATTGGAGTTTCTCCTCAGCTGTAACAAGCACTCTGGGGACATCCAACCAGAGACAAGGGGATGAAAGTGAATGAAGTTGTGCACTGTTATGTTTTGTTTAGTCTCTCCCCATGCCAATTGGGCACCTGATGTTTAGGATGCACGACAATGAGCGACACACTCCATGGACTTCCAAAGCAAAGGGTTGTAGGTTCACGTCCCGAGCAGGCGGCAGCTGCCAGGCGCTCTCTTCATATCAAATGTAATTGCTAAAATATACTGAAGTCTCAAAAGTATAAATCATTTCAAATTCCATATATTAAGCAAAGCAGACAGCACCATTTTCTTGTTTAACAGATTTACGGATTTACGGATTTACGCATTTGTGTGTAGTGAGTCTACGTGCAAAGAAAATCTACCCCTAAACTTTGTTTCATCAAGTCAAAATATGTTTCTATTTATTCCTCAGATATCCTAAAATGTAATCAAACTATAATATTTCTTACGGAAAGAAGTATGTTCAATAGGAAACCGATTTTAACTGGCCCGCAAACACGGATTTCCACGATTGTGTCCCTGGACTAAAACTGTTATTTCTTATTCGTTATTCAAGTTACAAGCCTGAAACCTTGAACATAGACTGCCGACACCCAGTGGAAGCCATAGGAATTGCATCCTGGGAGGTAGAATTGGGTATGCCCTTATACTGGCTATTGGAAGAGCATGGTCTCTCATTTTGTGATGAGAGCCTTGCGGAGCGACCTGACCTTAAAGATCTCATCCAGGCCTGTCTGTTTGACTCCAAGTACCTTGCTTGCTGTGGTGATAATCCTTCTCAATATATTTATTTGGCTGACAGTGGCATTGCCAAACAAACAAACATAAAAAAGTTAAAACAGAGTCAGTAGTACGGTCAACATTAAAAGATCCCCGCTTTTTGAGAAAGTACAGTCTCTGTTGACTCTTTGTAGATTAGGTCTGTACATTTACTCTACTGAAGCTTATTGTCCAAGAGGAAACCCAGATATTTGTATTCCTCTACAATCTCTATGTTCTGACCTCTGATAGATGTTGCAGAGGTAGGTGTTGTACGCTTCCTGAAGTCTATGCACATCTCTTTGGTCTTGTTGATGTTGAGGGACAAGTGTGATTGGTCACACCACTCTGCAAAGTAATTTAGGACTGGGCCATGGAGTTCCTCATCATCATGCAACAGGCTGATCAAGGCGGTGTCATCAGCAAACTTAATTACACAGTAAGCAGTTACACAATGGTGCTACCCTACAGAGTGCTGTTAAGGCTACTGCAGACCTTCATTGCAAAATAGTGTGTTTTAATCAATTATTTGATGATATGTGATTATATTTAGTATAGTTTTATCTAAAAAGGATACATTTTTAAATGCTTCAAAAAATATATTTTTATGAAATTCACTGAGGATGGTCCTCCCCTTCCTCCTCTGAGGAGCCTCCACTATGTGAAACCACCCATAAGCTTTAACGTTCAGTGTGCAAAGCACAATATTTGGCTTCCCAACACAGTGTGAACTCTCCAAGGTAACGTTTGGCAAACATTAGCTAAACACGGAGAAACAATCAGACGAGATGGCACTTATGGAGTGTTGGACTAGAGACAAGTGTAAATCTGAAGAAAGTGACACTAAAGAACGCCTTGTGCCACGTCATGGATGGCTTTTCTAGACTGGGGACCTTTGAACATCCCAAGCAGGCAGTTAAACCCCTAGGGACCTTGTGAACGTCTCCTCCAAATAGAAAATCTTGGAGGACAGTGGAGGTTAATGGATTCGCAATCAAGGTTCTCCCTAGATGCACTCTATGCCACATTCCAATATTGAGTAACCTAATTTCACATTGACCCCTAACCGTTATACCCCATAGGCAATTCAGGTAGATTTGGAATGATTGGCATATGATAGCAATGGTAGTACAGTAGTTGGGGGGGTAGATAACAATGCTAGCCTGCCTTAACCTGAAGGGACATTTCCCCCAATACCGCCAAGGGGACAATTGCTGCAAATTTGACCTGATTCAGGAAACTAGGCATATGTCGCAAGACACAACTTCACAGGGGAACCTTTTGAACATATTATTGTATTTATTTTCAAAATGATATTTTGGGCAGAAATGCCTTCTCGAACATGTGAACTTTCATGTGCCTTAATATCAAACTTGTATGTCATCTGTAAATATGAATAAAACTGTTACGATTATGAACCTAGTTGGTTTAGCCACAGAGAGAGCCAGCAACCTTCCCGCTAGCCATGATTGGCTGAGATAATGAGTGGACTGGACATGCTGTGGTGTTGCATCTTGTGTCTATAAAAGGAGCTGCTCGTAATGCGTAGATAATCCTTTCTACTGTAGTTTTTCTGAAAGATATAACGTTAGCCATGGAGAAGTGCAAATATGTTGCTACTGCTCTCAATAACATTGCTGTCCTGAATTTATCCGGCGCTATCGACAAAGGTCAGTGCGAAAAAGTTGTGATGGACTAATTTCTGGAGGACGATCGTGCCATGCTGACTCTTTCTGACTCTGAAAATGAATCAGATGATGAGGAAATCCCTGATTTAGGTAAAAACATTTTAATTGAAAAAGACATTGTAGAGTCTTCTGATGACAGTGATGGAGAAAAAAAGGCGACAGTCAACAGTGTTGTTGTCACGGAAGAAGTTGACAGAGTTTTGAAATAAGTGCAATGTCTGGTAGAAGCAACAAGACACAGGACGTCTTATTTAATAAAAGGGGTTGCAGTCTGCCGTGAAGCATTCATCCATGTAAGAATCTAACATTGAACCTACTATATTTGGTTAACTTTAGCTAGCTATGACAATCGGTTTCTATTGCTAGTTAAAGCTTGCTGTTAGCTATTCAGCTGGAGTTCGAAGGCTGGCTTGCTAACGTTACTCTATGGATTGGAGTCTCACATGAAGTGTGTGTAACGTATCTGGAATTTCTTTCAGCATCAGTAGAACATGCCTGACTCTCCTCCACCAGTCGTACAAGGAGAGTGGTCTAATGCCTCCCGTTAAAAAGAGAGCTGGCCCAAGCAAGCAAAGGTTACACCTGAAGTATGAGGACTTGCTACGAGTGGTGAACTTCATCAACAACTACGCAGAGGATAATGCAATAGTATTACCAGGACGCCACCCAGGACACAAACACTTTATGTCAGAGACAAACATGTCGTGGACCATAATATATTACCATGTAAAGTATGATATTATAAATACCTCACATGTGACTCGTAATAAGACTAATCAATTAGCCCAGTAAATGAATCATCTTTATCAGACTCCATAAGATAAATAGCAAAATGCAAGATGACTATGGTTGCGTTAGAGTAATAGGCAATGAAGAAACGTCTGAGAATGGAATTCTGAATATTGTGTATTTAATTACTTTGTCAAATTAATAGATTCACATACAAGGCATAAACTTAAGTTACAAAGCAGAGTGAGAGAGCGAAAGAGCGAGAGATCCAAATTGAATAGCAGCTGCTGAAAATATGAGCTCCTACAAATATTGAAAATGTACATGGTATTTAGAGTGAAAAAAAAACGAAAGAAAACTGCAAGACTGAATGGTAGACAAAACAAGCAACAAATTAAGATATACTTTTTCACAAGCCTATTATTATAAAATTGTGCAGTTAGCTTAGCTAGCTGGATTGTTTACCAGGTGCTAAGCAGTTGCTAGAGACTCTCCTAAAATAAGCAATCCAGCTAGCACAATGGATCTTGGCCAATTCCGGCTGAAAGTCGGGCACTCGGCTGAGAGTCAGACTCGGCAGACGTCATGTGGCCCGAGTCTGGGCCGCGTTCGGTAGTATTACTTATGGCTAGGATGCGGGGATTGAGCTCGGGCTAATTCCGGTGTGAGTTATCTGGCCCAAATGTATTACTTGGGGCTCGGGCCGATTCCGGAAAGAGTTATCTGTCCCGAATGTATATATTACATGGGGCTCGGGCCGCTTGCGGTGTGAGAAATCTGGCACAAATGTATTACTTGGGGCTCGGGACGATTTGGGCTACTCTGGCAGATGATTACAAGGGCTGCTTTATATAATTAGCATTTCGTTATTTATTCATTTTTACATATTTACCAAATTGTTTCTGTGATCGTAAAATACAATTCACATTTAAATGAAATTCTTTTAGAGTCCTGTGTAGTATTTTAGTATTTTGATACATTGTGCAAGGCAATTGAAAAGCATTAAACATTTTGTGGATGGAACCTCCTGAGTGGTGCAGCAGTCTAAGACACTGCATCGCAGTGCAAGCTGCATTTCTACAGATGCTGGTGACACGATCACCAGGTGTATGGTGTTTCCTCTGACAGAAAACGTTTTTGTTGTAGATGGGTATAATTTGTATGTATAAGATGTATAGTAATATTTAAAATTACCAAATCGTGTAATTTTGTATACATTAATCTACATTTTCATCGGGCCGCTTCTGGGGGGATTCTGGTAAGATGCCAGCAAAGTCGGCTGAATTCTGGTAGACGGAAACGGCCCGATGTACTTGGGCCGATTCTGGGCAGTCATTCATTTTGATTCGGGGCCGAGTCCGTCACCCGATTCCGGGCCGATTCAATCAGTTCCGGCTCCCCAGAAGAGGGCCACTTCTGGGCCGATTCCTCATTGCTAGCTGGGAAGCTAGCTAACAAAAATAATTGCTAGTTTACAACACAATAGAAAGACAAAAGAAGGACAGAAGATAAAGGACATCAAAGTAAAACAGTTCTCTAAAAGACACTAGAGACAATAATACAAGAAACAACACTGTTTTGGAATAGGTAGGCTTCTACTGCAACATTGTAGCCAACATCACTAGAATTGCTATGGAAATTGTTTACCCACCAGACATCTAGACAGAGAAAGCTAAGAAAATGTTAAATGGTTTGATGATGGAACAGAACCATGAATGCATGTTTGCAGATCTTACCAGATGCAAAACGAGCAAATGTAATACCGAACGAGGGCACATATGGAAAAGGGTTATTTGCAATCATTTCCTTTCTCAAAAAAAGAGAGGCATCAGCCAAGGTTGTCAGATCAGCATTTTTGAAGCTGACCAGAGCAACACATATCAAACAGTCAACTTATACAATAATGGAACTGTGTTGATACAAGGCAATGATTCAAGCCTCTGGGCTTTTGAGAATGTGTTTGCTACCGTAAAAGTAGAAGTTGAACTCAGAAGTTGAGGAAAAAATAAAGGAGAGAGATGCAGAAAGCATGCCCCAACAACCCCAACAGCCTCTGTGACCAAGCAAGAAGCCTTCAGTGTCCCTCTACCTACAGCAGACAGAGTGAAGAACATGCCTACAACACCAAGAAGCAGAGGTCAAAGAAGTCAGAGAGAACAAGCTTCAAGAGGATGACACAGTCCAGAAACCAAAAGAAGAGATTAAACAGTTCAGAGAGGAGAGGAGAGCAGAGCCTCTATTGCTAAATTAGAAAGCAGAATGGAGAAACTGAGTAAGACAAATGATAACCTCCGAGACCATCTAAACACAACAAGAGAGGAGCTAGAGCAGAGAGAGAGAGGTACAGTGATACCCTCAACTAGCAGCTAGTCATTATGTTCTCTGCATCTAGAGAACAAGTCCACAAGCTTGGTACAACACAGGCAGAACCTGAGACCAGCATAACCATCATGGCCTCCACCACACAGCCTGATGACACTGCACCAGCCTCCCAGTCTGCTCCAGCCCAGTTCAACCTACCAGCCTCTCAGTCTGCTCCAGCCCAGGTCAACCTCCCAGTCTGCTCCAGCCCAGGTCAACCTCCCAGTCTGCTCCAGCCCAGGTCAACCTCCCAGTCTGCTCCAGCCCAGGTCAACCTACCAGCCTCCCACTCTGCTCCAGCCCAGGTCAGAATACCAGCTTCCCAGTCTGCTCCACCAGACAACCACCCACAACCGTAATACTTACGAATTCAAATAGGAAGTTCTTGGTCCAGGAAAGATTATTCCCTAGACACCAGGGGCCAGATTCACAATACACTACTTATGAAAAAATGTAACAATTTTAAGAAGAAAAAAAGAAGTTCATAAGATAAGTGCAATTCCTCAAAATGTTCTTAGGAACTTCATAAATATCTTTCCTAAGAACTTCTTATGTGGCATTGACATTAGTGACGTGCTTGAAACCAATAAATAAAGCCTATGTGACAGGGATGATAGGATTTGGTCCACTAAAGTGTTGATAATTCCATTTTATGACATTTATTTCTGATTTGTTTCAATATCTTTTTTTGTTGTTATTTTTCACACATTATAGCCATCAGACAATCTGTATCAAAAACAAAAATGGATAACCAAGGAAAGCGCAGTTAAAAGCTTCAGCAAACAAGAGCTTGAAGTGAAGGTGGAGGAAATAGCAGCCAGGAAAAGGTTGCTGTTGGGGAGACTAACTGCGGGGTCACTGCAGAAACCAAAAAGAGAGGATGGGCGAGAGTGGCTGAGTCTGTCTCTGCTGCTATGGGTATGGCAAGGGACAGTGACAGCATAAAAAAAAGTGGTCCGACATCAAGTCGGCAGCTATGAACAAGGGAGATGAGAGAAGCAGGGAGTTGAAGACTCCCTGCTATATATATATATATATATATATATATATATATATATATTGGCAGACCAGGGGGTTTGGTCAAGATGTTTACACAGATCAGACACGGACAGAGTAGGATTAGCTCGGTTTCAAGGGTGTTTATTTAAATAATAAATCAAAAAGAAAACGATAGGTCTCCCCCATGAGACCCTCTCCGGGATACCGTCTTCTGGCCTCCATGTCTTGCTATATCCTGTCGGGGATAAAAACTAAACTCCCTCCTGTTACCTCTACAACCATCCCCAACTATACGGGAGTTCTTTCTTTCTTTCTTTCTTTCTTTCTTTCTTTCTTTCTTTCTTTCTTTCTTTCTTTCTTTCTTTCTTTCTTTCTTTCTTTCTTTCTTTCTTTCTTTCTTTCTTTCTTTCTTTCTTTCTTTCTTTCTTTCTTTCTTTCTTTCTTTCTTTCTTTCTTTCTTTCCCCTCCCCCCACTCTCCCTGTGCACTGCCCTTCTGGCAGCTTTATGGGACTTGCACAGCTGGTGAGCAATCAGCCCTTGATTACTCACCAACTCCCAATCAGCCCCAATTAGTCCTGGCTGGAGAGCCCGTCGAGACCTGGCACGTCCAGAAGATGGAGCCATCGCCTCGTGATGTATACTCTGTCACCAGGCCTTGACGAGTCTCCCCCTGTTGGCTGACCTGCTGTACGCCACAATATATATGCACATATACAGTACCAGTCAAAAGTTTGGGTACCAACTCATTCCAGGGTTTTTCTTTATTTGTACTATTTTCTACATTGTAGAATAATAGTGAAGACATCAAAAACAATGAAAAAACACATATGGAATCATGTAGTAACCAAAAAAAAGTATTAAACAAATCAAAATATATTTGAGATTTGAGATTCTTCAAAGTAGCCACCCTTTGCCTTGATGACAGCTTTGCACACTCTTGGCATTCTCTCAACCAGCTTCATGAGGTAGTCACCTGATATGCATTTCAATTAACAGGTGTGCCTTGTTAAAAGTTAATTTGTGGATTTTCTTTCTTTCTTAATGCGTTTCAGCCAACCAGTTCTGTTGTGACAAGGTGCCTTGCAAAAGAATTCACCCCCTTGGCATTTTTCCTATTTTGTTGCATTACAACCTGTAATATAAATTGATTTTTATTTGGATATTATGTAATGGACATACACAAAGTAGTCCAAATTGGTATAGTGAAATGAAAAAAATAACTTGTTTAAAAAAATTCTAAAAAATAAAAAACTGAAAAGTGGTGGATGCACATGTATTCACCCCCTTTGCTATGAAGCCCCTATATAAGATCTGGTGCATCCAATTACCTTCAGTAGTCACATAATTAGTTAGATTGCACACAGGTGGACTTTATTTAAGTGTCACATGATCTGTCACATGATCTCAGTATATATACACATGTTCTGAAAGGCCCCAGAGTCTGCAATGCCACTAAGCAAGGTGCATCACCAAGCAAGGGGCAATATGAAGACCAAGGAGCTCTCCAAACAGGTCAGGGACAAAGTTGTGCAGAAGTACAGATCAGGGTTCGGTTATAAAAAATATCTGAAACTTTGAACATCCCACGGAGCACCATTAAATCCATTATTAAAAAATGGAAAGAATATGGCACCACAACAAACCTGCCAAAAGAGGGCCGCCCACCAAAACTCACAGACCAGGCAAGGAGGGTATTAATCAGAGAGGCAACAAAGAGACCAAAAATAACCCTGAAGGAGCTGCAAAGCTCCACAGCGGAGATTGGATTATCTGTCCATAGGACCACTTTAAGCCGAACACTCCACAGGGCTGGGCTTTATGGAAGAGTGTCCAGAAAAAAAGCCATTGCTTAAAGAAAACAATTAGCAAACACATTTGGTGTTCGCCAAAAGGCATGTGGGAGACTCCCCAAACATATGGAAGAAGGTACTCTGGTCAGATGAGACTAAAATTGAGCTTTTTGGCCATCAAGGAAAACCCTATGTCTGGCGCAAACCTAACACCTCCCATCACCCCGAGAACACCATCCCCACAGTGAAGCATGGTGGTGGCAGCATCATGCAGTGGGAATGTTTTTCATCTGTAGGGACTGGGAATCTGGTCAGAATTGAAGGAATGACAAATGGTGCTAAATACTGGGAAATTCTTGAGTGAAACCTGTTTGAGTCTTCCAGAGATGTGAGACTGGGACGGAGGTTCACCTTCCAGCAGGACAATGACCGTAAGCATACTGCTAAAGCTACACTTGAGTGGTTTAAGGGGAAACATTTAATGTCTTGAAATGGCCTAGTCAAAGCCCAGACCTCAATCCAATTGAGAATCTGTGGTATGACTTAAAGATTGCTGTACACAAACGGAACCAATCCGAATTGAAGGAGCAGGAGTAGTTGTGCCTTGATGAATGGGCAAAAATACCAGTGGCTAGATGTGCCAAGCTTATAGAGACATACCCCAAGAGACTTGCAGCAGCTGTAATTGCTGCAAAAGGTGGCTCTACAAAGTATTGGTGAATAGTTTTGTACGCTCAAGTTGTCTTTTTTTTGTCTAATTTCTTGTTTCACAAGAAAAAATATTTTGCATCTTCAAAGTAATAGGCATGTTGTGTAAATCAAATGATACAAACCCCCCCAAAAATCTATTTTAATTCCAGGTTTTAAGGCAACAAAATAGGAAAAATGCCAAGGGGGTGAATACTTTTTGCAAGCCACTGTAGCGGTGGTATACAGAAGATAGCCCTATTTGGTAAAGTCCATATTATGACAAGACCAGCTTTTATATGCAAAGAGAAATGACAGTCCATCATTGCTTTAAGACATGAAGGTCAGTCAACATTTAGAGAACTTTGGTCAGTCAACATTTAGAGAACTTTGAAAGTTTCTTCAAGTGCAGTTGCAAAAACAATCAAGCGTTATGATGAAACTGGCTCTCATGAGGACAGCCACAGGAAAGGAAGACCAAGAGTTACCTCTGCTGTAGAGGATAAGTTCATTAGTTACCAGCCTCAGATATTCTAGCACAAATAAATGCTTTACCGAGTTCAAGTAACACACACATCTCAACATCAACTGTTCAGAGGAGACTGCGTGAATCAGGCCTTCATGGTCGAATTGCTGCAAAGAAACCACTACTAAGGACACCAATAAGACGAAGAGACTTGCTTGGGCCAAGAAACACGAAATGGACATTAGACTGATGGAAATCTGTCCTTTGGTCTGATGAGTCCAAATTTGAAATTTTTGGTTCCAACCGCCGTGTCTGTGAGATTCAGAGTAAGTGAACGGATGATCTCTGCATGTGTGGTTCCCACCGTGAAGCATGGAGGAGGAGGTGTGATGGTGTGGGGGTTCTTTGCTGGTAACACTATCTGTGATTTAGAATTCAAGACACACTTAACCAGCATGGCTACCACAGCATTCTGCAACCATACGCCATCCCATCGGGTTTGTGCTTAGTGGAACTATCATTTGTGTTTCAACAGGACAATGAACCAACACAACTCCAGGCTGTGTAAGGGCTATTTGACCAAGAGGAGAGTGATGGAGTGCTGCATCATTTGACCTGGCCTCCATAATCACCTGACCTCAACACAATTGAGATGGTTTGGGATGAGTTGGACCGCAGTGTGGGAACTCCTTCAAGACTATAGGAAAAGCATTACTCATGAAGCTGGTTGAGAGAATGCCAAGAATGTGCAAAGCTGTCATCAAGGCAACTGGTGGCTACTTTGAAGAATCTAAAATATATTTAGATTTGTTAAAAAAAATGGGCTACAACATTATTCCATAGGTGTTATTTCATAGTTTATGTCTTCACTATTATTATACAATATAGAAAATAGTAAAAATAAATAATAACCTTGAATGAGTGTGTTTGTTCAAACTTTTGACTGGGATTGTAGGTAGAGAACATTGAACAGAACAAGGCTATGTCAATAACTACATTTTAACAGAAATGCAAATAGAACCTTATATAGCCATTCGGAAAGTATTCAGACCCCTTGACTTTTTCCACATTTTGTTACATTACAGCCTTTTTCTAATATAGATTAAATTGTTTTTTCCCCTCATCAATCAATCTACACACATTACCCCATGATCACAAATTAAAAACTGGTTTTTAGAAATTTTTGCTAATTTATTACAAATGTTCAACTGAAATATTACATTTACATAAGTATTCAGACCCTTTACTCAGTACTTTGTTGACACACCTTTGGCAGCTATTACAGTCTCGATTCTTCTTCGGTATGATGCTACGAGATTGTCACAACTGTATCTTTTGGAGTTTCTCCCATTCTTCTCTGAAGATCCTCTGAAGCTCTGTCCGGTTGGATGGGGAGTGTCGCTTGAACAGCTATTTTCAGGTCTCTCCAGAGATGTTCGATCGGGTTCAAGTCTGGGCTCTGGCTGGGCCACTCGAGGACATTCAGAGACTTGTCCCGAAGCTACTCCTGCGCTGTCTTGGCTGTGTGCTTAGGGTCGTTGTACTGTTGGAATGTGAACCTTCGCCCAGTCATCAAGGATCTCTCTATACTTTCTTGGTTTCATCAGACCAGAGAATCTTGTTTCTCATGGTCTGAGAGTCCTTTTAGAGCCTTTGGCAAACTCCAAGCAGGCTGTCATGTGCCTTTTACTGAAGAGGGGCTTCCGTCTGGCTACTCTACCATAAAGGCCTGATTGGTAGAGTGCTACAGAGATGGTTGTCCTTCTGAAAGGTTCTCCCATCTCCACAGAGGAACTCTGGAGCTCTGTCAGAGTGACCATCGGGTTCTTGGTCACCTCCCTGACCAAGGCCGTTCTCCCCCCATTGCTCAGTTTGGCTGGGAAGCCAGCTCTGGTTCTAAATTTCTTCCATTTAAGAATGATGGAGGCCACTGTGTTCTAGAGGACCTTGCAATGCTGCAGAAATATTTTGGCACCTTTCCCCAGATCTGTGCCTCGACAAAATCCTGTCTCGGAGGTCTACAGGCTATTCCTTGGACCTCATGGCTCGGTTTTTGCTCTGACATGCACTGCCAACTATGGGACCTTATATAAACAGGCATGTGCCTTTCCAAATCATGTCCAATCAATTGAATTTACCACAGGTGGACTCCAATGAAGTTGTAGAAACATTTGAAGGATGATAAATGGAAACAGGATGCACCTGAGTTCAATTTTGAGTCGTACAGCAAAGGGTCTGAATACTTATGTAAATAAGATATTTCTGTTATGTTTTTTTTTCTTCTAAATTTGCAAAAAAATCTGAAAAACCTGTTTTCGCTTTGTCATTATGGGGTGTTGTGTGTATTTTTTTGTATATACATTTTTGAATAGGCCGCTCAACAAGGAAGAAGCCACTGCTCCAAAACCGCCATAAAAAAAGCCAGACTACGGTTTGCAACTGCACATGGAGACAAAGATCGACTTTTTGAAGAAATGTCCTCTGGTCTGATGAAACAAAAATAGAACTGTTTGGCCATAATGACCATCGTTATGTTTGGAGGAAAAAGGGGGGATGCTTGCAAGCCGAAGAACACCATCCCAACCGTGAAGCACGGGGGTAGCAGCATCATGTTGTGGGGGTGCTTTGCTGCAGGAGAGACGTGTGCACTTAACAAAATAGATGGCTTCATGAGGAAAGTAAATTATGTGGATACATTGAAGCAACACCTCAAGACATCAGTCAGGAAGTTAAAGCTTGGTCGCAAAGGGGTCTTCCAAATGGACAATAACCCCAAGCATACTTCCAAAGTTGTGGCAAAATGGCTTAAGGACAACAAAGTCAAGGTATTGAAGTGGCCATCACAAAGCCCTGACCTCAATCCTATCCAAAATGTGTGGGCAGACTGAAAAAGTGTGTGCGAGCAAGGAGGCCTAGAAACCTGACTCAGTTACACCAGCTCTGTCAGGAGGAATGGGCCAAAATTCACCCAACTTATTGTGGGAAGCTTGTGGAAGGCTACCTGAAACGTTTGTCCAAAGTTAAACAATTTAAAGCCAATGCTACCAAATACTAATTGAGTGTATGTAAACTTCTGACCCACTAGGAATGTGATGAAAGAAATAAAAGCTGAAATGAATCATTCTCTCCACTATTATTCTGACATTTCACATTCTTAAAATGAAGTGGTGATCCTAACTGACCTAAGACAGGGACTTTTTACTAGGATTAAATGTCAGGAATTGTGAAAAACTGAGTTTAAATGAGTTTGGCTAAGGTGTATGTAAACTTCCGACTTCAACTGTACATCTAGGATACTCTTCCGTGAAAATGAAGTTATTGAAACTCCCTACCATATTTCTTTCCACTTCAGACATTGTTTCTTTAATGAAGTACAATATACCACAGTAGGCCTACTGGCCTTGTAGTCCGGTAAGAAAATTCTCTCAACTTTTTTCTCATTCATCTGGTGTGGACAGTGCGCATGGGCTGTTTATTTTTATTTGTAAATATTGGCTGAACAAGAGATCAGCTGGCGATAAACTAGTGGCCAACCTTTGTTGCAATAGGCCCCTATGTTTATCTAGAAAGCTAGTATCCATGTGTTCTTTCAAAAATGTCACCTTGGATAATCAAATCTATTTGTACTGTTTGTCCATTTTAGAGCGGTTTCAGATAGCAAAAACAACCTTGATTCTCTCCTTATCTTCTCCCTCAGTCATCAGGTGTGGACGGTGTGTTCGCTGAAGTGAACAGCAATATTTACAGCTAAAAATAAACAGCCCGTGCGGAAAAGTATTCACACAATAGCGCCAGCAATATGCTGAGACCTTGGAGCACAAAGCCAATTTTCACCATGGCAACAGAACACTTTGTTGAAAAAAATGGGGGGAAAGTATGAGAATTATTGGCATGGTCTCTAAGTGAAATAAACTGCAGATCAAAGCGCTCTGTGCAGTACAGTCCATAATGGGATTATTGAACTGAGCCCATTGAGAGTTTGATGTTAATTTCAGGGTTATTGATTGGTTTGAAATGTAATAGAATGAAATGCATTTCTGAAATCAATTGCACATCTGAAACAATAGAAGGAGGAAGAGATACCTTTTTGCTCGGTAGCATTCTATACGATCTTTGGCAGGATTCTGATCTCAAATGTGAGGAGAGAGAGGTGAGCCGAGAGAGGAGGAGGAAAACACCCACGAGTACAAGAGCTCCAGGGCTACCTAAAACCCTGAGTTAATGAAATCAGCTGCAGTGGGGGAGGAACTGGTGTGTGTGTGTGTGTGTGATGGGGGAGGGAAGTGGCAAGTAGATAGGAAAGAGGTGGGCTTGTATATAGAATATCTGCCAGTGTGTGTGCGTGCGTGTGTGCGTATACAAACCACCATGTGTGAGATAAGTGTGCTGCCGATGTACAGAGATACATCGGCTGATGGATGAAGCAGAAATTGTTGCTGCTATTTTTATCTGTCCTCATGGAACAGCCACTATCTGCGGCAGAGTGGGCCATGGAGTTGAGTGAAAGGGGGATAGGAGTCAGCCAGGACACACACATTCAATGGACAAGAGGTCTATTATTCCAGTTTAAAGCTCTAGCTTTTCTCTGACCCAGTGCTGCAGTTGTGTTAGTTGCAGCAATGAAGGTCTTGCTGGTACACAATCTGTGTGTAGTGCAAGTGAAAAGGGACTGAGATTTAGGTCCAATGCACTCACAGATACGCAAACACACACACACACACTTAAATACATACACACACATACACAACCGTTGTGTATTCCCCCTAACCATTGAGCCTGAACGAAATACAGCCAACTCTCCATCACTACCACATGAAATAAATGCCGTACCCTCTGCCTATTCTGAACCGTCCTTACTCCCATCCAGTCCTCCTCATCCCATCCTCATCCACTGACTTTGGGTCCCTATACCTTTACGCATAGGCTATTTATATCCTTCTGCCACTTTAAATAGCTCCATCATCCGGTGCACGGCTGGCACCCCACATCTCCTCTGCAGCATAGAGCTGCAGTACATCGGGCTGGCAGTGCTGCACGGGTACACCATGGCAGAAACAGGATGAATGGCAATGCAGTGTGTGTGCTCAATGCAGGGGGTTTCAGTGCCTAGAGCACACAGAGAGAGAAGAAAAGAGAAGAAAAGAGAAAGTGAAAGGGTAAGAGAGAGAGAGAGAAAGAGATACTACTCCAAACAGCAGGAGAGTATGGAAAGGGAGAGCAGAGATTTTGAAAACAGATATCCCTTTGTGATAGTTTTTGTAGACACTTGGTTATCACTGTAATTTCCTTCAAAGTGAGTGAGGATTGCCATCCAACCATCTTACCCAAACATGAAGATAATCAAAAGCACACAGTGCACACACTCCATCTCTACCCCAAGACTCACAAACAGACAGGAAAAACGAACCCAAAGCTTACCTGGGTGTGTGTCCTTCTCTTTGAGCCAGCGATATGTTTTCTTACCTGAGTTATTTCACTCTCTAAGGTGTGCTCTGGATTGTTCCGTTATAATTTATACCCAAAGTAAACGTAGTATCAGACACATTGGTCCTTTATTCAGTCCACAGATGGACTCAGTCCACAGATGTCACCTCGTGGCAATTTTATGACTACAACAGACATATTTTGACGAATGGAATGAAAAGTAGAGAACACATCAATATTTTGATATTAATATTTTACTATTTGCTGTGTTTTTGTAGCTGTGATCACAACCTTATTTTTTGCTAGTTCTGCAACCTAGTGTTGTTAGGACACGTCCATACCACATAGAAAAACAATGCTCCCAATAGACGGGTTAGCGGAGATCACGAAAACAATGTGCATGCTTCCATGGAGCAGAAGTCAGCGTGTTGTTGTGATTCTGGATGGCCAGACTGCTAGCAAGAATGACAAGAAACTGCCATGTGGGGAATTGTAAGTGGATCGTTTCAGCTCATTTCATCTTGTTATTGATACTGTTTCTTGTTTCGAGGTGTTTTGACTGATTTCATATCAATGCTTATATGACTAAAATTTGCTAGTTAACTAACCAACAACTGTAACATTGTATTTGAGAGACAAGTGCTCATTGTGCAAATGTATTTATGTTTTCAATAAACATTGTAAATGAAATATAGCTTACATTTTGTGAACAATCTAAGCCAACCCCACTGTTTTGCCCCATAATTGCACATGCCTCGGTTTTGTTGCTAAACCATTAGAATTAGAGAAGTCATTCTACTCTGGTAGAAGATCTTTAAGTGATAATGCCCGAGAAGCATTATCTTGAAGGATATAATGGACAACACCAGCTTCGAGGGCATTATCACTTTTATACAACGGGTTACCAACATATTCAAATCATTATTGACATATTTTCATAAATATTCATATATACTATTTCAACCTTCCAAGAGACATAGTCCCGACACAAATCTAAGACTGGATGTTCGTTCGATCGGCTCGATTGCCAGAGACGCGACCCAGTCGTTAAGTCTTTTTGTTCTGTATCTATGGATGTGACCCAGTCGTTCGTTGTAAATGTTCCATTGCCATACTGGCTGGCAACATTCTTACCCCTTGCTTGCTAGCTAGCCAACTCTGGCTAACTTACAGTCAAGTTGAACAGTGCAGCCAGAATAACAGCAAATTAGCTGCATATGTGTTTGTTTAACCGGTTTTCTAGTTGCATTTATTTGGATACATCCATTTTGGGCTCCCGAGTGGCACAGCGGTCAGTGCAAGAGGCGTCACTAGTGATGCACCGATATGACATTTTTGGCCGATACCGATATGTCTGAGTGTTTGAGCGCGCCCCTGGCTATCCGTCAGAAATTTGTGCAGTCTGGTTTGCTTAATATAAGGAATTTGTAATGGTTTAAAACCAAATACTTTTACACTTTTACTCAAGTAGTATTTTACTGGGTGTCTATCACTTTTACTTGAGTCATTTTCTGTTAAGGTATCTTTACTTTTACTCAAGTATGACAGTTGAGTACTTTTTCCACCACTGTGAACGACCAACTTGACAGAGCTTGAATAAATACTGTACAATCCAGGTGTGGAAAGCTCTTAGAGAAAGACTCACAGATGTAAACGCTGCCAAAGGTGATTCTAGCATGTATTGACTCAGGGGTGTGAATACTTATGTTAATGAGATATTTCTGTGTTTAATTTTCAATACATTTGCAAAAATGTTTAAAAACATGTTTTCACTTTGTCATTATGGGGCATTGTTTGTAGATGGGTAAAAAAATTGTTTTTAATCAATTCTGAATTCAGGCTGTAACACAGCAAAATGTGGAATAAGTCAAGAGGTATGAATACTTTCTTATGGCACTGGATGTAATGTACAGTGAGGGAAAAAAGTATTTGATCCCCTGCTGATTTTGTAAGTTTGCCCACTGACAAAGAATTTATCAGTCTATAATTTTAATGGTAGGTTTATTTGAACAGTGAGAGACAGAATAACAACAACAATATCCAGAAAAACTCATGTCAAAAATGTTATAAATTGATTTGCATTTTAATGAGGGAAATAAGTATTTGACCGCTCTGCAAAACATGACTTAGTACTTGGTGGCAAAACCCTTGTTGGCAATCACAGAGGTCAGACGTTTTGTCTATGGGATTTGTGGGTAGTTGTTCCTTGTGTAGCTGTGTGCCTTACAGTACTGTTTCTCGTCGTTGTTTTGTTGTATTAAGTGTATTAAGTATTAAGTGTATTAATTGTTTTGTTTTCTTCTCATTAAATAAAGAAGATGAGCATACACATTCCCGCTGCGCCTTGGTCCCATCTTTACAACGAACGTGACAGAACTACCCACCACCAACGGACCAAACAGCGGGCCCAGGAGGAGCAAGGATCCTGGGCCAGGGAGAGAAGGGAGTGGAGGACATCATGGACATGGGAGGAGGTAATGGCAGGGGACAAGACCCTGCCATGGAAACAGGTAGAGACAGCGAGGGAAGAATGGCGTCAGTACGAAGAGCGAGCCCAACGAAGGAAGCACGAGAGGCACCCCCAAGAAATTTGGGGGGGGCACACGGGGAGTGTGGCTAGGTCAGGCAATAGACCTAAGCCAACTCCCCGTGCTTATTATGGGGAGCAGCGGATCATGAGAGCGCCTGTCTATGCGGAAGTGCGCATGATCTCGCCCATGCGCACGCACAGTCCGATGCGAGCGATTCCAGCCCCTCGCAAGTGCCATGCTAGAGTGGGCATCCAGCCAGGTAGGAGTATGCCTGCGCAGTACATCTGGCCACCAGTACGTCTCCTAGGCCCAGGCTACCCTGCGCCTGCTCTACGCATGGCAGCCATCAGGCCTCTGCACAGCCCAGCTCGCCCTGTGCCAGCACTCCGCTCGTGCAGGGCTACTGTTACCACCCAGCCAGGATGGGTTGTGCAGGCTGTGCGCTCCAGACCTCCAGTGATTGTTCATGGCCCGGTGTATCCAGTTTCTGCTCCTCGCACTAGCCTTGAGGTGCGTGTTTCCAGTCTGGCGCCTCTAAAGCCAGCACCATGCACTAGGCCTCCAGTGCGTCAGCCCAGTCCAGTACGTCCTGTTCCCGCTCCTCGCACTAGCCTTGGGGTGCGTGTCTCCAGTCTGGTACCTCCAGTACCAGCCCCACGCACCAGGCCTTCAGTGCGCAGTCCCCGTCCAGAGCTTCCGACGACAGTTCCCCGTCCAGAACTTCCGGCGACAGTTCCCCGTCCAGAGCTTCCGGCGACAGTTCCCCGTCCAGAGCTTCCGGCGACAGTGCCCCGTCTAGAGCTTCCAGCGACAGTTTCTCGTCCAGTGCTTTGGGCGATGTTCTACAGTCCGGAGCCTGCAGAGACGGCCCACAGTCCGGAGCCTGCAGAGACGGCCCACAGTCCGGAGCCTGCAGAGACGGCCCACAGTCCGGAGCCTGCAGAGACGGCCCACAGTTCGGAACCGGCGCAGCCAGAGTCGCCCCACAGTCCGGAACCGGCGCAGCCAGAGTCGCCCCACAGTCCGGAACCGGCGCAGCCAGAGTCGCCCCACAGTCCGGAACCGGCGCAGCCAGAGTCGCCCTACAGTCCGGAACCGGCGCAGCCAGAGTCGCCCTACATTCCAGAACCGGCGCAGCCAGAGTCGCCCTACAGTCCGGAACCGGCGCAGCCAGAGTCGCCCTACAGTCCGGAACCGGCGCAGCCAGAGTCGCCCTACAGTCCGGAACCGGCACAGCCAGAGTCGCCCTCCAGTCCGGAGCTCCCAGAGTCGCCCTCCAGTCCGAGGTCTCCAGCGACGCGCATCAGCCCGAGGTCTTCAGCGACGCGCATCAGCCCTCCGAGGTCTCCAGCGACGCGCATCAGCCCGAGGTCTTCAGCGACGCGCATCAGCCCTCCGAGGTCTCCAGCGACGAGCCTCAGCCCGAAGTCTCCAGCGACACGCATCAGCCCTGAGTCTTCAGCGGGGGTGGACAGGTTAGGTTGGGGACTAAGGCCGGGTCCTGAGCCACCTCCGTAGTTGGAGGATTGGGGAGGGGGGGTGTAGCACGGGAGCCGTCGGTGACAGTAGCCACCCTCCCTTCCCTCCCTTTAGGTTGGGATTATTTGTTTTGGGGTTTATTTTTGTGTTTTTTCTGTTTAAGGTGCATCCGGGGTCTGCACCTTTGGGGGGGGTACTGTCACGTCCTGACCAGTAAAGGGGTTGTTTGTTATTGTATTTTGGTCAGGGCGTGGCAGGGGGTGTTTGTTTAGAGTGTTACGGGGTTTTTTGGTTCATGTTCTATGTTAGTGTATTTCTATGTTTGTTCTAGTTAGTCTATTTCTATGCTTAGTTTATTTGTTTGACCTTCAATTGGAGGCAGCTGTTTCTCGTTGCCTCTAATTGAAGGTCCTAATTAATAGGGGTGTTTTGTCTATGGGATTTGTGGGTAGTTGTTCCTTGTGTAGTTGTGTGCTTTACAGGACTGTTTCTCGTTGTTGTTTTTTTGTATTAAGTGTTTTGTTTTGTTTTCTTCTCATTAAATAAAGAAGATGAGCATACACATTCCCGCTGCGCCTTGGTCCCATCTTTACGACGAACGTGACATCAGTACTGTATTAATGAGGTTTGTGGAGTATTCTATAGGCCCAAAACAATATCACCGCATATTGGCTTTGCTTGACTTGCTCTGCCAATGCCAACCATTTAAAAATATATATATATAAACATTTGGGATAGGCTATATGATAACACTGGTAATATATCAGTTGTTTTATTACTTTTGAAGCACAGCTGAGTGAGCATACATTTAAATAATTTGCTTTTTATTTTTATTCTACTGGGATGGTGGTGCCTGCATCTGATGGTCAGTGTCAGTGGAGGGAGAGAGCAGCAGTCTGATGGTCCACCTCAGCGTCCCTCCCCTTACCCTTTCCTCCTCTGACACTGACTAAAAAGGGACACACACTTTCAGCTGATGGCAAAACTCGAGTCGTACCGCCTCATGCACAAATTCATGTTGTTACTCCTATGAAAAGAGAAAGTAAAATATTCCTCAATATTAAAAAAGACCCATGCCATTAATAATAACAACAACGCAAGCCTATAGATACACTTTCCTACTCATTCATTACAGCTGCAGTGCTGGTTGTAGCTCAAGTGGAAGTATGAAGAACGTGCATTTTATGGCATATAAAAGTGTTGAATAAAAAGACAGTGCTGAGTAAGATCTTAAACATGAACTTGCTCATAAAAACAGCAGCTCTTTGCTGTATTCATTGGCAGTTTCGCTCTGGTTATGCTTTTAAACGTTTTGACATTTCACAGTAATAGCATTCTTTTACGCCTGCTACGTTACTGAAAACATGGTAATCTGAGCCATCCGATTGGCCAGCAGTAGGCCTATAGTGCACTTGAATTGCTCTCTGGGCCTGCTGGGAAGGCAGAGTGTGAAACTCGTCAAAAGGAGTAGACCAAGGTGCAGCGTGTTGAGTGCTCATGATAAATATGTATTATTATACTCAAAACACTATACAAAAACAATAAACAAAGAAACACGAACGTCACGTTCTGTAGGCTTCACTGGGCAATACAAAAACAAGATCCCACAGACCCAGGTGGAAAAAAAACCCTACTTAAGTATGATCTCCAATTAGAGACAACGAGGACCAGCTGCCTCTAATTGGAGATCATCCCCAAACCAACATAGAAATACAAAAACTAGAACCTAACAACATAGAAATAGAATAAACCCCCCTGTCACGCCCTGACCATGGTCAGGATATGACACAGAGTGTATCTTCAGACACATGAAATGGCGTGCAGGACAGGTGAATCCGGTGCACCTACCACCAACAGCGCTAGACAAATGTAAAAAAAATAAAAAATAGGAACGCAAGACTTAATCGTAGGGGTTTTTACATAAATGTTTGGCGATCGAGTAGAAATGCCTTGGAGATCAACCGGTTGGTGACTACTGGCCTATGGTGTCATGAGACTTCTCAAGTAACCCCTATAGAAAGGCCAAGTACCCCCAGGGGTCGCAGTACCACTGGCCTACAGAGTAATATGAGAAGAGTGCAATTGCTGAACTTATGTAGATATTCTAAACAAAGTGTTTTGATTACTTTCAAGTGTAACAGTTACGTAGAATAAACCATCTTTCACATAATACTGTAGAAGCCGTGTTCTGCTAATATAACAGTGTGCAAATATTATACTTGTCTTTTATCTTGTATTGTCAAGCCGATACAGATGCTGTACCTATCAGCATTTTGTTGAGTGGTGCTGGGGCTACCTTGCCGAACATGAGTGCAAGATCTCTCACAATTCAGACCATAGTGTCAACCTGTCTGTCAATCAGAGGACTCCATTGGAGAATCTCAATTGCATACTCCTCGCCTCCACTCCCCTCGCCTTCTCAAAACCCATTGGATGAGAAGGTCCCTCCCCTCTGACCTCCAATGGGTTTTGAGAAGGAGGCGAGGAGTGAGGATGCGAGGAGTATGCAATGGAGATTCTCCCCATGACAAAAGCATCTCTTTTGTCCTCCATCTGTAGAAAAACGACGAAGAGTTGATGAGTGATACACTAAACACTTGTGATGTCCTGTCTTATTAGTAATCACATTTTGTCCCTTCTGAGGTGTTTTCCAACTCCTGATTGGCATGGCAACATAGATCAGCTCCAGGCCCCCCGCGTCAGAGATACTGGTCATGAAGGAGCCTTACTTCGGCATCCTATATCATATATGCGACCCAGTTCCTATATCACAGAGGGAGGGAGAGAGAGAAAGACTGGCACATAATACTGTAGTCATGGAAGCCAACAGTAAATACACAGTTGAACATAGCCAATCAGAGATCCTCATTCACAGTTATTCACAAGGGACACTTGCCAGCATGGCACTGACTGGTTGGCATTAATCACTCAGACCCAGGAGTAGTCCATTGGCACAGTGGAAGGGGGCACCTCCTTACAACATACAAGACACACATCTACACACAATACTGATTACATTATGAATGGTGGTTAGGTGAACTCCAAGACAGATACTGTTTTGACCATTGACCAGATCAAATTTTACCATCCTGATTCAAGAGTCCATTACTCTGAAGCGGGACTGGTGCCACTGCCTCAGCCTTTTATAATTGCTCCTGATATGATAAGGGGGTTCCCACAATGCTGCTGAACAACAAATTGAGAGCTTGGGACTATAAGGTTCTATCTGCAAAAAGATGATTCTGTAATAATTTGTCTTTAAAGTTCCAAACCGTCATTGGTTTGAATTGTGTCAGCAATTTTTATCTTGTATTCTTTTGAACTTGAAAGCTAATGTTAACTAGCTAACGTTGCCCATGAAAGGAAGTTAGGCTAGTAAAAAAGCATTTTAGCCAGGTAGCTAAAATGTAAGCGTGTACTGTGTAAGAGTCATAGATCATCAACATTAATTTATCCTTTTTAATTATCTCTCTTTTTAACCTCTCTGGGCTCAACAGCCAGTGTAATCCCGTGGCGCGATATTCAAATACCTTAGAAATGCTATTAATTCAATTTCTCAAACATATGACTATTTTACACCATTTTAAAGACAAGACTCTCGTTAATCTAACCACACTGTCCGATTTCAAAAAGGCTTTACAACGAAAGCAAAACATTAGATTATGTCAGCAGAGTACCCAGCCAGAAATAATCAGACACCCATTTTTCAAGCTAGCATATAATGTCACATAAACCCAAACCACAGCTAAATGCAGCACTAACCTTTGATGATCTTCATCAGATGACACCCCTAGGACATTATGTTATACAATACATGCATGTTTTGTTCAATCAAGTTCATATTTATATCAAAAACAAGCGTTTTACATTAGCATGTGACTAGCATGTGACTAGCATTCCCACCGAACACTTTTGGTGAATTTACTAAATTACTCACGATAAACGTTCACAAAAAACAACAATTATTTTAAGAATTATAGATACAGAACTCCTCTATGCACTCGCTATGTCCGATTTTAAAATAGCTTTTCGGTGAAAGCACATTTTGCAATATTCTCAGTAGATAGCCCGGCATCACAGGGCTAGCTATTTAGACACCCAGCAAGTTTAGCACTCACCAAAGTCAGATTTACTATAAGAAAAATGTTATTACCTTTGCTGTTCTTCATCAGAATGCACTCCCAGGACTTCTACTTCAATAACAAATGTTGGTTTGGTCCCAAATAATCCATAGTTATATCCAAATAGCGGCGTTTTGTTCGTGCGTTCAAGACACTATCCGAATGGTAAAGAAGGGTGACGAGCACGACGCATTTCGTGACAAAACATTTCTAAATATTCCATTACCGTACTTCGAAGCATGTCAACCGCTGTTTAAAATCAATTTTTATGCCATTTTTCTCGTAAAAAAGCGATAATATTCCGACCGGGAGTGGTGGTTTTCGTTCAAAGAGAGAGAAAATAAAAACATCTCGTGCCCTCGTGCACGAGCCCCAGTCTGATGGTCCTCTGACAGGCCACTATCCAAACGCGCTAATGTGTTTCAGCCAGGGGCTGCCTCGATATCATTCAGCTTTTTCCCGGGTTCTGAGAGCCTATGGGAGCCGTAGGAAGTGTCACGTTACAGCAAAGATCCTCAGTCTTCAATAAAAAGAGCCAAGATGAACAAGAACTTGTCAGACAGGCCACTTCCTGTTCAGAATCCTCTCAGGTTTTTGCCTGCCATATGAGTTCTGTTATACTCACAGACACCATTCAAACAGTTTTAGAAACTTTAGGGTGTTTTCTATCCAAAGCCAATAATTATATGCATATTCTAGTTACTGGGCAGGAGTAGTAACCAGATTAAATCGGGTACGTTTTTTATCTGGCCGTGTAAATACTGCCCCCTATCCCCAACAGGTTAAATTGACACTATGAAATGCAATAACAAACCTTTTAACCTTTTTAAATGCATCACGTAGCCCACTATTTATTATCACCTTTCATAAACTGTGTGGTTCAAGCCCTGAATGCTGATTGGCTGACAGCCCGTATACCACGATTATGACAAAAGTTATTTTTACTGCTCTAATTACGTTGGTAAACAGTTTATAATAGCAATAAGGCACCTCGGGTGTTTGTGATATACGGCCAATATACCATGGCTAAGGGCTGTATCCAGGCACTCCGCTTTGCGTCGTGCATAAGAACAGCTCTTAGCTGTTGGCGTAACGTGACTATTTATTCATGTGAAGACTGTTATATTATCAAATCAATTCTCTATGTGTAATTATTTCGTGATTAAACTAATCATGTAAACAGTAATCAACTAGGAAATCGGGGCACCACGGGAAAATGTTGTTTAAAGAGTTACTATTTCCCGAATTTAATTCTCTTCAGATATTTTCATAACTTATCAATTACAGTCACGTATTAATGTATTATTACCTCAGTCATATTCTGAATGTCGCAAACCCTTGGATATATGCATGAACCCTAGCATAAATGATGAATCAGCAATATCCAAATTAGTTTAATTATTTATTTACTAACTAAATAATCACACAGAATTACATGAACACACACACAGGATAGGTTATACATTGGTTACTACATATTGCAATGAAAAGATGCCTTGGTAGACAATGGAAAGGGGTGGGGACAAATATAGAGTGCGAAATACAGAATGGACCCACTACACAGAGTTGATAACTATGCTCATGGAAATGCTAATATTTTACAGATGAACAGCCACTCATTCAAAAATAAATAGCAATTTACATATTTACAAGTGTAGGCCTTTGTTATCCTGTTGAGGATCTTATCCCGATCTAATCCCGGTATTGGGATTCATTGTCATGTGACCATGGCGGGGAATTCAAAACTGCAAGAGTAATCATTTCAAATAATCAAATAATCAACTATTTTCCTCCATTTGAAAGATATATCTCCTAAATCTAACCACGCTGTCCGATTTTCAGAGGCATTACGGAGAATGCATAAAGTTAGGTTATGTGAGGAGAGTACATTGACAATAGCTGCGTGTAATGTTTAGCCAATTCAAAGAAGGGCATCAACAGACAGAAAACTAGCTAGAATTATGCACTTACCTTTGACAATCTGCATCAGATGACACTCATAGGACATTATGTTAAACAATACATGCATTTTTAGTTCCATCAAGTTCATATTTATATCCAAAAACAGCATTTACAGTCGCGGTGAAATTCAGAATTTTTTTCGGCTCGAATGCACCCAGTGAATCCAGCATTACAAATCACGGAATTACTATTCGAAAACATTGGTAAATTATAATATTGTCATTCAAAGAATAATATATTATCATCTCGTAATTGCTACCGAATGGCCAGATCTCAAAATAACTTTACTGGGAAATCACATTTTGCATAAACTGGGTACTATGCTAACAACAATAAGCTATATGCTAAGCTAAGCTAAGCTATACCGTTAGCATTAGCATCATCTAATATCGATAATAACATTCTAAATATCCCCTTACCTTTGATTATCTCCATCAGAAGGCGCTGCCACAGATCCCAGGTCCAGAACAAATGTGGTTTCTTTTGACAAAGTTCATAATTTATGTCCAAATAGTTAGCGTTCAGTAGGCTCCCACAAAATGAGGTGGGCAGTGTAAAGTCACGTCGAAAAGCTAAAGAAAACCTAGTAAATAATCTATTTACGTTTGTTTAAACATGTCAAACGTTGTTTAGCATGAATCTTTTGGTCCATTTTTAACGTGAAACATCAGTAAACATCGGTAATATTTTCACACAACCTATCAAGTGTCTAGAATAAACGATTATGACAAAGGCACTCTTCTCAGATTCATGCGCAGGCGCAAAAAATGAAGTGATGACGTGTCAACTTGTAAGCTTTCTAATTCGGTCTGTATTCATGACAGATGCTTCCAACAACTTTCTAAAGATCGTTGACATCTAGTGGAAGCCGTAGGAGTTGCGAACTGAATCCTTTCTCACTGTGGTATCTTTAAAACAATGACACTAAATAGTACAGTCACAAAATTCTCATTTTTTTAAATCTATTTTTCACAGGTTTTTGCCTGCAATATGAGTTTTGTTATACTTACAGACACCATTCAAACTGTTTTAGAAAATTCAGAGTGTTTTCTATCCAAACCTAAACAATAATATGCATATTCTAGCTTCTGAGTTGGTGTAGGAGGCAGTTAAAAATGCGCACATATTTTTTTCCAAAATTCTCAATACTGCCCCCTAGCCCGTAGATTGGTGGAGGAGGAATAATGGTCTGGTGCTGTTTTTCATGGTTCGGGCCCCTTAGTTCCAGTGAAGGGAAATCTTAATGCTACAGCATACAATGACATTCTAGACGATTCTGTACTTCCAACTTTATGGCAACAGTTTGGGAAGGCCTTTTCCTGTTTCAGCATGACAATGCCCCAGTGCACAAAGCGAGGTCCATTCAGAAATGTTTGGTCGAGATTGGGGTGGAAGAACTTGACTGGCCTGCACAGAGCCTTGACATCAACCCCATCGAACACCTTTGGGATTAATTGGAACGCTGATTGAAAGACAGGCCTAATCGCCCAACATCAGTCCCGACCTCACAGTCCCTGCAGCAATGTACCAACATCTACTGGGAAGCCCAGAAGAGTGGAGGCTGTTATAGGAGCAAAGGGGATCAACTCCGTATTAATGCCCATGATTTTGGAATGAGATGTTCGACTAGCAGGTTTCCACATGCTTTTGGTAATGTTGTATATTTAGCTTACAATGATTTCTTTGCGACTTGCGGTAACTCGCCATGGTTCTAAATCAATAGTTGTTAAGTATTCTAAAAATGTTGGAAAGATTAACTTGCTTGACCATGCTGTAGGTTATGTAACTGTTTGTTACATGCAATATGCTTTGTGGACTTCACCGGACAGAGGTTGTTCTCCGGTTTTGTGATGAAACAAAGGTGTGGTTGAATTTATTCTGCCACTGTCTCTTGCTAGTGTCTCAGACTTAAGCATATATATATATATAACGGTTGCAAGGCATATGAACTAACAGGTTATAGTGCAAACAACGCAATTATCACAACACAAATATGTAATATGCTTTTTTTCTGGCTTGGCTTCCCCAGTGATTTTACCTACGCACCTCTACTGTACACGATAGAATTTAACAGAGGGGGGCATCGTTTACTACCTAAATTACTTGGATCATCTGGTTACCTGTCACGATTGTCGTAAGGAGTGGACCAAAACGCAGCGGGAAAATGTATACTCATCTTCTTTTTTTTTTTTTTGAAGAAGGAAAAAACAAAAATAAACACATATACAAAACAAACGACTCCAAACAGTCCCATCAGGTGCAACAAACACTAAACCAGGAAATAACTACCCACAAACCCCCATAGAACAAACACCCCTATAAATAGGACCTTCAATCAGAGGCAACGAGAAGCATCTGCCTCCAATTGAAGGTCAACCCAATAAACACCACATAGAAATAGACCAACTAGAAATAACATAGAAAGACACTAACATAGAACATAACCCAAACAACCCCGAAACACCCTAAACAAACACTCCCTGCCACGCCCTGACCAAACTACAATAACAAACAGCCCCTTTAATGGTCAGGACGTGACATTACCGTGCAGCTCAGTTGGTAGAGTATGGCACCACGTTTGTGGGTTCGATTCCCATGGGGGACCAGTACGAAAAAAGTATTAAAATGTATGCACTCACTACTGTAAGTCGCTCTGGATAAGAGCTATATTACTAAAATGTTACCACCTGTGTTTTGAATACATTGAACTCAATGACAAAACAGACTGTGGAACGCCTTTTCACGCATAGATTTATTTGTCAAGGGGAGGGTAGAGTGAGGATTGAGGAGGAGGGGTGACACTTGACTAGTGCAGGGTTAAAACTTGACTTGGTGAGGTCTGAGGAGGATGAATGATGAAGTTCCCAATATAGTTCCTCCTGAAAAAACCCAACCTCTTCAAGGTCATAATACTAAAAATCAGTGCTTGACTTGGGCAGGAACTCACCGGAGCTGAGTACCGGAACTTCACATTTTCTACTGCTTGAACTCCTGTTCCTCTTTATAAAGTATAAGCTTAAAAGTATTGTGGAGCTCCTGCACCTAAATATAAACAGTACCAGCACCCAAAATGAGTACCGGCACCTACTTCAGTCCAAGTCAAGCACTGCTTATAATAATATGACTATTTTGTGTTAAAATAGCAAATATTTCCTTGTTTCTAAAGCCAATTCTAAAGTATAGCTTCACCAGGTCATCTAACGTAGACATTTAAACAGTGACTCAGAGCAACAGAGAGCCAGGGAGGCATCCCACTGGACAAAACTGGTTGAATCAACGTTGTTTCCACTTCATTTCAACCCAAAAATGTAATGTGATGACAATGAATCAATGTAGAAAACTGATAGGATTTGCAAAAAGTCAACATGGGAATGTCTTGTTTTTTTCACCTAACTTTTAAGCTAAATCCAATGACAGGGTTACATTTTTGTTTTATTTCACATTCAATTCACGTTAGTTGACAACTCAAGCAAATGTAAATCAAAACTAGATGCTGAACTGACGTCTGTCCTCAGTTGGATGCAATTAAGCAAATCCCCTACTTTAATATTAAGTATAAATTCATACAATTTTGTCATGCCCTGACCAGCAGAGGGTGTTGTTGTGTAGTTTTGGTCAGGACGTGGCAGAGTATGTCTGTGTATGTGTGTTCTGGGTGTTGTATTTCTATGTGGGTCTGTGTGGCTCCCGATCAGGGACAGCTGGTGATTGTTGTTCCTGATTGGGAGTCATATATTTAGGAGTATGTTTGTCACTTGGGTTTGTGGGTGGTTGTGCTAACACTGCTTTTTGTTTGTAGTAAGCCTGTTAGCCTGCCGTGAGTTTCGTGTTTATTGTTTTCCTGTGTATACTTTGCTTTAATTTATTATTCTTTACATTAAAAGATGAGTATCCACATTCCACCTGCAGTTTAGTCTGTTCAACAATTATGACAAATTTTGACTTTGTTCTCAAAATATTCTGAGTTTATTCTCAAAGTTTAATTCCAACTTTATTCCCCAAATAATAATAGAAATTGAGATTTTGAAGTACTATTCATGCAGGAAAAAAAATCCATCACATCTTTTTATAATTTTTTTGCTTGGCCCTAATACTCTTTCAGTACAAATGTGTAGCCTACAGGAATATTGCATTTGATAAATGACCATGTTTTATTAGGACAAGTAAAGTGATTAATGGTTACATCAATTGGAAACGAAAAATGGATCCTACGCCATGATTTCTTCTATTCATGTCACGTTCTGACCAGTAAAGGGGTTATTTGTTATTGTAGTTTGGTCAGGACGTGGCAGGGGGGGTATTTGTTTTATGTGGTTCGGGGTTTGTTAATTAATATATGTGTTTATGTAGAGGGGTGTTTGGTTAGAGTATTCCGGGGTTTTAGGGTTATGTTCTTTATTTCGTATTTCTATGTTCTGTCTATGTTGTGTATATCTTTGTTGGCCTGGTATGGCTCTCAATCAGGAACAGCTGTACATTGTTGTTGCTGATGAGAGTCATACTTAGGTTGCCTGTTTTCACCTGTCCCTTGGTGGGAAGTTGTGGTTGCATAGCTGTGTATTTTAGCCTGCAATCCTGTTCGTTCGATGGTTTTCTTTGTGTTCAATAAAAGTCATTATGAGCACTCAACCCGCTGCGCCTTGGTCCACTACGTACGACGACCGTTACAATTCATAAAATGTGTATGGTATGGCTCATTGCCATGTTGATTTGCCATGGGTAAATGAGGAAATTAAATACTTTATTTTATTTGTACGGAATGATTGTCAAATATATAAATCAACCTTAGTCTGCTCAAGAAGCAAGATTAAAATGTTCCGACGATAATACCCACCAGAGGGTGAAATCGTCTTGAAAAATGTTGCAATCAGGACTAAAAGATAATGCCTAATCTGATAGTTATGAGCGGTAAATCGGTGGTGAATGATGATTGCAATTAAGATCAGCTGTGCTGGGGATTTTAGAGCATGGTTGAATGAGAAATCAGCTGGCGAAAGTCTAGCGGCCATTAGTGGTTGCAGTTGGCCCCTTGGAATTGCAACCTGTCAAAATCCTGAGGGATTGAATGTTTAGGTTGTAAACCGTTTACCATACCGACTTTTCTGACACTCAAAATAGGTATTGTATGTGTATTGTCTCTAAACTGTTTCATAGTCAACTTTTCCAAAATATGGAGACATAGTATACTATCACCAGTGACATCTTGTTTTGTGATGTCTATATTTTTACATCTACTCTCATGTGCAGGATAACGAACGGTATAAAATTGTGTATCAATAGCACTTTTTAGTCAATATTTTTTCAGAGCCACAGTTCATTTTAAAGGGGCAATCTTGGATTGATAGATTCATTTTGGACTTTTAATTAATGATATATAGCCATTGATTGTTTAAGAATGTAACTCACAAATGCATCATGAGCATAGTTCAACTGTCTTACTTCATCACAACCATAAATATAAGCTTGTTTTACTCCACTGTTTGTAAACCATCCAATTGTAAACAAAGACTGTATAACTTGAAAACATGGTTAAAACGGTCATTTTGATCTCTTGGATGATCAGTCCTTCCATCCATAGCTCTGTCTATGAATTTGAGAGTGGTTACATTTATTGAGCCCCACCCCTCAGCTGTTGTAACGGCCGTCGTCAGAATTAGACTAAGGTGCAGCAGAGGATGTGTTCATCATTAGAATTTTAATTCAAAAAGAGAACACTTTACCAAAATTACCAGAAACAGTCCTGTCAGGAAACACACTGAACAGAAACAATTACCCACAAAACCCAAAGGAAAAACATGCTCGTTATGTGTGACTCCCAATCAGCAACAACAACCTTCAGCTGTGCCTGATTGGGAGCCACACACGGCCCAAAACAAAGAAATACAAAAACATAGAAAAAGGAACATAGAACGCCCACCCAATGTAACACCCTGGCCTAACCAAAATAAAGAACAAAAACCCCTCTCTATGGCCAGGGCGTTACAGCTGCTCACCAAAATGTTGCCGGGTGTCTGCTTTGTTGTTGTTTGAATCCCAGAATGCCCCCTTTTAACTTACTCTGGTGTATGACAGTTTGAGAATATGTCTTCTCTAGGCCTCAACCTCCAAGCTATCTTATGATAATGGTAAATGAATCAATGAACTAAAATGAATGTATTTATAAACTAATGTCACAATAGTCAGTTCTACCCATAGTCTGACACAATAACATCCAGATAGCCTTGTTGCCACATTTTAACTTCCTCTTTCAGAATCATGTACTGTAGCATTTCAGTTTACATTTACTATGACTGTGATGTGGTTGTCTTACCTAGCTACCTTAAAATGAATGCACTAACTGGACTTTGGATAAGAGAATCTGCTAAATGACAAAATGTCAAATGTAATTATACTTTGTCAGAAGTTGTCTTGTTCAGCTTCTCTTGTTATGATGGTAAGTATCAGGAAATTCCACATATACAAAATTATGCTGAGACTCACTTTTTCACTTACAAATGTATGCCAAGCAAACCATTGTTTGAAAAGTTAAACAAACCATACAACTCTATGCACAAGGACTACTAAACAAACATGCCTTCCAGTTGTTCTATAGCTCACTCAAAGAGGAAGGTCATAAGGTCATAGTTCTACATCCCTATTACACACATGCCTGAGATGGTTCATACCAAAGATGATCTATTATTATGAATATTATAAACTGGGTGGTTCGAGCCCTGAATGCTGATTGGCTGAAAGCCGTGGTATATCAGACCATATATGTATGCCGAAACATTTATTTTTACTGCACGGCTAAAGGCTGTGTCATAGAACAGCCCATAGCCGTGGTATATTGGCCATATACCACACCCCCTCGGGCCTTATTGCTTAATTATATTATACACTGTGTGTACAAAATACTTGCAGTGGATTTAACAAGTGGCATCAGTAAGGGATTATAGCTTTCACCTGGATTTACCTAGTCAGTCTATGGAAAGAGCAGGGGTTCTTTAAAAGTGTTTTGTACACTTCCTCTATGTTCATACTATTTCCCTCCATAGCCTTCCTGTCATGTGGGTGGTTGTGTTTCACAAGCTAACTGACATTCATCTCAAGCAGTCAGTCACCCACATAGAGAACACACCCATGACAGTGAGTTGAGGGTTACATAGGAGCTGCAGCACCTTGACTTTTGTGAGTAGCATCCTTACTGCTGTATTTAAGATGTATGTTTGTTGATTCATGCAAGGTTACTGGGCACAATAACCTTTTTATTAAGCCTACTTTATAACTGATTACTAAATGTAACTAATGGGACATTCTATCTTTAGGAAAAGCATACAGATACTAGTTTTTAATGTGATAAACTAGAGTTGATCAAAGTAGAAAATAATGTACTTTTGTGGTATATCAGATCAAAGATTTAGGTTCAGGATTTACAATTGTCAGACTATAAGGATTTATATAAAATATATCAATCAAATGTATTTCTAAAGTCCTTTTGACCTCAGCAGATGTTACAAAGTGCTTTACAGAAACCCAGCCTAAAACCCCAAACAGCAAGCAATGCAGATGTAGAAACACTGTGGCTCGAAAAAACTCCCTAGAAAGACAGGAACCTACTATAGGAAGAAGAGAGGAACCAAGCTCTGTGAGGTGTAAAAGAGAGAACCATTACACTTGAGCCATATACTGTATGATTATTCCATATACTACAGCACATATTTGGTTCTTTCTATAAAATCTGCCCATTTTTTTCATGTCATTACATTGAGATATAAGGGGGAATCATGGCTATATTCAATAGAATTCATGAATTGATTTAAAACCTATGTTTAATCTTTTATCATGGTTGGTGTCGTGATGGATTTGTCCAAAATCATGTGACATAAACATTACTTTTCTGTCATCAAAAAGAAAGGAGGACCAAGGCACTCTTCATATAATTAATTGAAATGCCTTTATTTGTATGGCATGTTCAATGGAAACTAAATGTTAAAACTCTGACGTGTTTCAGCGGCATAGCCTTTGTGAAAGAGCACCTTCTGTCTACTAAAGTCTACTACTGTGTACCTTAGCAGGGCTTCCCTTCCTTTTGTATTACTTTTCTGTCCTTGCATTGTAAGTTGTCCTTATATCATATATTAAGCATTAGACATTGAACTTCAACCCTGTAATAATCCTGGATCTAGGTGTTTTTTGTATAGAGATCTCAGAAATGCAGTGTAACTATGTAACATTTGGCGTCTTCTTATATTACGGGGTGAAAACAGTTTTCATAGGCACACTAATTCAAAATAATAAATGCAATTGCTAAATCAAATGCCTCTAAATGAAAGATACTTAAAACGTGCATTGATACTTATTGAATGCGCATTTGGTGTCCAGCTGATTTGTTACGCCTTGATATTTTCACATATCATCATCTAATCTATGAAGGAATTTCCCGAATGACAGTCAAGTGACGAACAGCTGTTGTTTTCATATGTTTTTTATGCCTCTGATTGGACACTGAGTCAACTGTATGCAATTGTGTAGGCTAAACTATTGTGCAACACCCAACGCTATTCCTATTAATTATTCTGGGTATAATGACAACAAAATACGTAGCCTAGAGGGTTAATTCACAATATGATCTGGTAATGAAATAACATGACAAATATATTTATTTTTCCATGTTACACCTGCAATTTTAAACAATACAAGGGGCTTGAAGAAGCCTACTTTAACTTGAATTTGGAGTTCAGAAATGTAAGTACTGGAATAGGCCTACCTTGTAAACCAGACATTTCCTCGACTTGTTGCTTGAAAAGTTGTAGCCAATTTCTAAGTTCTCCTACTCCTTTACAGTTAGCCAATATTTCATTTTTGATCCTTTTTGGGAGAGATGTGGCCACTTTCATTGGTTTCCCGCCACTTCAATTGAAGGGTGTTGTGCGGTTATTATGAGGACGACAACAGGTAATGCTGGCTTCAACTTGGATTTCTTGGATTTCCATACAAATCCTTCCATTAAAAAAGGAGCCTGGTTTATGGTCACTTTCTCATTATAAAAACAGCAATGGTGAGATTCAAATGGTGAGATTAATGCTAGAGCAATTCATGGCTGTATTGTGTGCCTGTGTCGGCCACATAGGCTATAGAAAAATCGCCATACATGCAACAAACATAATATTTTGTCAGGCAATGTCCACATTATTCTCACATATTTTAGAATGAGGTAATAATTTGAATGTTTTCGTTTCAAACCATTTTGAAATGTTTATCCCAATGTCACACTTTGGCCCATTATTTTTTAGAAAGACCTATTTACAGCTAGACGTTGACCCAATGTTTAACTGTCATAGATCATTTCGTTGATTTATCAATACATATACAAATAAAGATTTGCAAGAGGAACTAACATTGTAACTCTAATGCAATGTCTTTGGAGGAACAGAAAAAACTCCTAAGCAAAGATGACTCTCGATGAACTAGAAATAATGTAAAATATCATAAAATGACAGTAGCTATCCAATAGTATACAAACAAAAGCTCACAGACTGTTTTTTCCGGCTAATATTAGTTTCTCTATAGCCTAACGTGGAGCATTTAATGATTCTAATATTAACCCATTTAGTTGACACACATTTGTGGCGGATTGCTCACCACTTACTAAATGATAGTGAGGCAAGAAACATTGCTTAAGTACTGCGAGTTAACCATTTGAGAAGTGAGATATTTCACAAGAGTATGGGTCGTTCCAACTTAAAAAGCAAAAGAAAGAGGATTTCAACACCCACCGTCTCAGATTGTTCTAAAATAACTTCTGTAGTTAGTAACATATATGATTAGCATTCCAGAAACATTATTTTGTTGAAATATAATGTGATCTCTGAGAAATTAAGCTAATTTAAGCAAATATAACTCAGAAGCCAAATGAGAAAATAAACCAAATTAGCCATTTTCATTTATAGGATTCAGATAATATTCAATACATGTAGTACCCAACATCCAATTTGGATCTTCCTACATTTAAGTATGAATTAAACATGAAGAATCAAAAACAAATGGTCAAAAGCCACACACGGACCCTCCACACCACATGCCAATCACACCCCAACAACAATTATACAGTATCATTCTCTATGTCTGACAAGTAGTATGAAGCTGTGGCTTGGAGTATTGCTTCTCCATAATATGTAATGTACTCCCTGTGAATCTGGTGATGTTTTTTCCCCCTGATCAGAGAAATTGTCATTGAAGTCACTTCCATTATTTACCATAACGTACCAGGTTCTGAACACTAGATGATGCTGTTCCTGCTATACCATCACACTGTTATCCATTTTGCTGGTCTCTTGTGTTTATTAAAATAGAGCACAACATTTCCTTTACAACTTTGGGTAGAAAACCAATAGATTTGTCTCAATATGAAAATGTATTGTGTGATCATCCTCACAATTCAAGCCAGTCCTATATAGTGTACTGTATTTAACTTCTATGGGCTAGGTGGGACGCTAGCAAAAATCTCATCATTTCATTTTCTCAAACAATCAACTATTTTACACAATTTTAAAGATAAACTTTTCGTTAATCTAACCACATTGTCCGATTTCAAAAAGGCTTTACGGCGAAAGCATAAAATTAGATTATGTTAGGACATAAGCTTCACAAGAAAAACCACACAGCCATTTTCCAAGCAAGGACATGCATCACAAAAACCAAAAATACAGCTAAAATATTCACTAACCTTTGATGATCTTCATCAGATGGCACTCATAGGACTTCATGTTACACAATACATGTATGTTTTGCTCGAAAAAGTTCATATTTATATCCAAAAATGATGTTCAGAAAATGTATTCCCACCAAAACTACCGGTGAATGAGCACATCAATTTAGAAAAATACTCATCATAAACGTTGATAAAATTTACAACAGTTATTGAAAGAATTATAGATATACTACTCCTTAATGCAACCGCTGTGTCAGATTTTAAAATAACTTTACGGAGAAAGCACATTTTTTCAATATTCTGAGTACATAGCTCAACCATCAAAGCAAGCTATACAGATACCCAACAAGTTCTGGGGTCAACTAAACTCAGAATTAGTATTATAAATATTCTCTTACCTTTGCTGATCTTTGTCAGAATGCACTCCCAGGACTCCTACTTCCACAAGAAATGTTATTTTTGTTCGAAATACTCCATATTTATGTCCAAATACCTCTGTTTTGTTCGTGCGTTCAGATCACTATCCAAAGGCATAACGCGCGAGTGTAAATCCAGACACGAAAAGTCAAATAGTTCCATTACCGTTCGTAGAAACATGTCAAACGTTGTTTACAATCAATCCTTAGGGTCTTTTTTAACATAAAACAACGATAATATTCCAACCAGACAATAGCGTATTCATTACAGAGGAAAAAGAAGGAGCGGTGCGCAAAACGTGCCCACGCAGTAAACAACTCACTGGTCCCAGGCAGTCCACTCATTGACTGAGCTCCTATTTTCTGCCCAGTAACAGGAGAAGGATGAAACACGTTTCTAAAGGCTGTTGACAGCCAATGGAAGCCTTAGGAAGTGCAACATGACCCCACAGACACTGTAGTTTCAATAGGGATTCAAAAGAAGAACTAGAATTCTCAGATTTCCCACTTCCTGGTTGGATTTTTCTCAGGTTTTTGCCTGCCATATGAGTTATGTTATACTCACAGACATCATTCAAACAGTTTTAGAAACTTCAGAGTGTTTTCTATCCAAATATACTAATAATATGCAAATATTTTACTCTGGGCCCGAGTATTAGGCAGTTTACTCTGTGCACTCTTATCATCTGAAAATGAAAATACTATCCCATATACCTTAGAAAGTTAATCTAATACCTTTGGAATATAGACCTTGTAATATAAGGATTTAATCCTTTTCCCATGATTGGATGTTGAGATCCGAGATGAATATTTCATTTGCTGATGATCACATACTTTTCATGGGTCAATCAAGCTGCCATCTGGCATTATAGTTCTATAGGCGGAACTTCTATATTGTGAGCTTATCTGTCCTCTTCTGAAGGATTTACCATAGAAATACATATGCAGTGCCTGTGGATGTTGGCTCTTAATTTGACATATATTTATTGAAAATTATCTGACTCCTGTAAAATCGCCAATTTGGGTGCAATCAATTAGCTTAATTTCTCAGAGATAAAATAATATTTCAACAACATAACGTTTCAGGAATGCCAATCTTACTTTTTTCTAAGTGAAGCAACAATTACAGAACAATCTGAGATGGTGGATGTCATGGATTAATGAAATGCTAGAATGACTCGTATGGGCCTATTTCCCAGAACCAGATCAAACCTATTCCTGTATTAAGAGTACTCTCAGCGGAGATTCTACATTTTTTTTACCTTTATTTAACTAGGCAAGTCAGTTAAGAACAAATTCTTATTTTCAATGATGGCCTTGAGCATAGTTTTCAGCCCCATACAGTGCCTTGCAAAATAATTCATCCCCCTTGGCATTTTTCCTATTTTGTTGCATTACAACCTGTAATTTAAATTGATTTTTATTTGGATTTCATGTAATGGACATACACAAAATAGTCAAAATTGGTGAAGTGAAATGAAAATATATACTTGTTTAAAAAAAAAAAAAAAAAATGTAAACTGAAAAGTGGTGCGTGCGTATGTATTTACCCCTTTTGCAATGAAGCCCCCGAAATAAGATCTGGTGCAACCAATTACCTTCAGAATTAGTTCAATAAAGTGTGTGCAATCTAAGTGTCACATGATCTCAGTATATACACACCTGTTCTGAAAGGCCCCAGAGTCTGCAACACCACTAAGCAAGGGGCACCACCAAGCAAGCGTCACCATGAAGACCAAGGAGCTCTTCAAACAGGTCAGGGACAAAGTTGTGGAGAAGTACAGATCAGGGTTGGGTTATAAAAAAATATCTTAAACTTTGAACATCCCACGGAGCACAATTAAATCCATTAATAAAAAATGGAAAGAATATGGCACCACAACAAACCTCCCAAGAGAGGGCCGCCCACCAAAACTCACGGACCAGGCAAGGAGGGCATTAATTAGAGAGGCAACAAAAAGACCAAAGATAACCCTGAAGGAGCTGCAAAGCTTCACACATTTGCTCATTATTCTTTTAAAAATTATTCAAGCTCTGTCGAATTGGTTGTTAACCATTGCTAGACAACCATTTTCAGGTCTTACCATAGATTTTCAAGTACATTTAAGTCAAAACTGTAACTCGGCTTTCAGGAAGATTCACTGTCTTCTTGGTAAACTACTCCAGTGTAGATGTGGCCTTGTGTTTTAGGTTGTCCTTCTGAAAGATGAATTCATCTCCCAGTGTCTGGTGGAAAGCAGACTGAACCAGGTTTTCCTCTAGGATTTTGCCTGTGCTTAGCTCCATTCCATCATTTATTTTCCCTGAAATATTCCCCAGTCCTTAATGATTACACACATACCCATAATATGATGCAGCCACCGCTATGCTTGAAAATGTGGAGCGTGGTACTCAGTAATGTGTTCTATTGGATTTGCCTCAAACATAACTTTTTTTTCCTGAATACAAAGTGTTAATTGCTTTGCCACATTTTTGCCAGTATTACTTTAGTGCCTTGTTGCATGTTTGGGAATATTTGTATTCTGTGCATGCTTCCTTCTTTTCACTCTGTCAATTAGGTTAGTATTTTGGAGTAACTACAATGTTGTTGATCCATCCTCAGTTTTTGCCTATCATAGCCATTTCACTCTGTAACTGTTTTAATGTCGCCATTGGCCTTATGTTGAAATCCCTGAGTGGTTTCCTTCCTCTCTGGCCACTGAGTTACGAAGGATGCCTGCATATTTGTAGTGGCTAAGGGTGTTGATACACCATCCAAAGAGTAATTAATAACTTCACCATACTCAAACGGATATTCAATGTCTGCTTTTTTTTACCCATCTACCAATAGTTGCCTTTCTTTGTGAGGCATTGGAAAACCTCCCTGGTCGTCGTGGTTGAATCTGTTTTAGAAATTCACTGTTCGACTGAGAGACCTTACATGTAATTGTATGTGTGGGTTACAGAGATGAGGTAGTTATTCTAAAATCATGCTAAACACTATTATGGCAAACAGAGTGAGACCAGTTTAATCCATTGTACATTCAGGCTGTAACAGTAGCTATGCTTTGGAATGATCATTTTATCTTCTTTAGTCTCTCCATTCTTATTAGTGGATTTGTCTTCAGTATGTGTGGTTTTAGTTCATGGAGTTCCATATGCAAACCCTCTTTATCTGTGTTGCTGTCACAGTTGTGTGGAGAGACGGACCAAGGCGCAGCGTGCTCTGAGTTCCACATATTTTATTGAGTGAAACTTACAAAACAAAAGGAAACAAACAACTAACCGTAACATCAGCGGTGCTACATGCACTAACTCAAAACAAGATCCCACAAAACACAGTGGGGAAATGGCTGCCTAAATATGATCCCCAATCAGTGACAACGATAAACAGCTGCCTCTGATTGGGAACCATACCAGGCCAACATAGAAATAAAACACCTAGACAGAAACACCCCCCCCCCCCCCCAGTCACACCCCGACCTAACCAAAATAGAGAATAAAAAGGCTCTCTATGGCCAGGGCGTGACAGTTGCTCACTAATTTCCATTATAGCAGCCCAATGTCAGAAAATGGAACTATTGATTCCTCCATGAGAAAAGATTAAGTGTCATGTAAGCAAAATGGATATTTAAAGTAATTAATTTACAAAACACAGTGTATAACCATGTATGGCCTGTTTACTTCAACGCTGTAATGGTGTGAAGCCGTGAGTCCACAAAAACAAGTAACTATGGCAATAGTAGTCTCCATTACCACAAACAGAACGAGCACATAATCATTATGACCAGTGCTAATAAATGCCAGAGCCATATATTTAAAGAGTTACTTAAGTCCAACTTTTAGAGTTTTAAATATTGTTTTAATTCTAGACATTCAGTTACATACTGTATAACATTGTTTAACCTGTCTGGGCTAGGGGGCAGTATTGAGAATTTTGGAAAAATATGTTCCCATTTTTAACTGCCTCCTACACCAACTCAGAAGCTAGAATATGCATATTATTGTTCAGGTTTGGATAGAAAACACTCTGAATTTTCTAAAACTGTTTGAATGGTGTCTGTGAGTATAACAGAACTCCTATGGCAGGCAAAAACCTGACAAGGTTTCAAGCAGGAAGTACCCTGTCTGACAAGGAGTCGTGCGTCTTGCATCTTTTTATTGAAAAGTAAGGATCTTAGCTGTAACGTGACAATTCCCAGGGCTCCAATAGGCTCTCAGAGCCCGCGAAATAACTGAAGGTTTACGAGGGAGCCTCAGGTTGAAACATATTATCGCCTTTTGTAAGTGGATGCTCCGAGGACCTTTGAATGATGCGCGTGCATGAATCGCTTCTGAGGAGAAATTTTATTCGGCTGTTTAGGCTCAATGCATACTCCCGGTCGGAATATTATCACTTCTCTACGACATAAATGGCATAAAAATTGGTTTTAAACAGCGGTTGACATGCTTCGAAGTACGGTAATGGAATATTTAGACATTTTTGACACGCCAATGCGCCATGCGCGAAACCGGGAAGAAGCATTCTAGAACTCACGAACAAAACGTCGCTGTTTGGATATAACGATGGATTATTTGGGACCAAACCAACATTTGTTATTGAAGTAGAAGTCCTGGCAGTGTATTCTGATGAAGAACAAGCAAGGTAAGAACATTTTTCTTATAGGAAATGTGATTTTGGTGGATGCTGACCTGGGTGGGTATCTAAATAGCTAGCCCTGTAATGCCGGGCTATGTACTTAGATTATTGCAAAATGTGCTTCATCCGAAAAGCTATTTTAAAATCGGACATATCGAGTGCATAGAGGAGTAATGTATCTATAATTCTTAAAATAATTGTTATGCTTTTTGTGAACGTTTATCGTGAGTAATTTAGCAAACTGTTAGTAAATTCAACGGAAGTTTGCCGGGGGTTATGCGTTTTCTGAACGTCACATGCTAATGCAAAAAGCTGTTTTTTGATATAAATATGAACTTGATTGAACAGACATGCATGTATTGTATAACACAATGTCCTAGGTGTGTCATCTGATGAAGATCATCAAAGGTTAGTGCTGCATTTAGCTGTGGTTTGGGTTTATGTGACATGATATGCTAGCTTGAAAAATGGCTGTCTGATTTTTTCTGGCTGGGCACTCTGCTGACATAATCTAATGTTTTGCTTTCGTTGTAAAGCCTTTTTGAAATCGGACAGTGGGGTTAGATTAACGAGATTCTTGTCTTTAAATAGCTGTAAAATAGTCATATGTTTGAGAAATTGAAGTAATAGTATTTCTAACGATTCAAAAATCGCGCCACTGGAATATCAGTAGCTGTTACGTAGGTGGGACGAAATCGTCCCACATACCCCAGACAGGTTAATACTGCAGATATAGAAACAATCGAAAAAATACATCCACAGGGAAAATCACACGCAGGATATCAAAGTTATATGCTTTGTATTTGTAACGGCTGTCGTGAGAGAGAGTAGACCAAGGTGCAGCGGAGTTAGTATTCATCATTGAATATTTAATAGCAGAAAGAACACTATACAAAAATAAGCAAACCGACAGCCAAACAGTCCTGTCAGGTGCAAACACTAACAGAAACAATTACCCACAAAACCCAAAGGAAAAACATGCTCCTTATGTGGGAGCCACACACGGCCCAAAACAAAGAAATACAAAAAACCTAGAAAACGAACATAGAACGCCCACCCAATGTAACACCCTGGCCTAACCAAAATGAAGAACAAAAAACCCCTCTCTATGGCCAGGGCGTTACATTATTTTAATTTATTTAGAGCCAGCACATTAACACCCATTTTTGTGCTAGCTCTAAAGAAATGAAAATATTAAGCATATAACATTGATATCCTGCGTGTGCTTTTCCCTGTGGATGTATTTTACATTTCCTCTTTTTTGGAATTTGCACAGCAAACATTTTACTTGGAACAATTTATTATGATCTTGGCTGCAATGAGTTTTGTTTGAAGATACTTTTTGAAGATACTTTTTGAAGATACTATTAACAACAAGCACTGTGGGTGTGAATGTTTGTGAAAGTTTCCAGGCCTGGCGATATTGTGGTGGCTATTGTTGATGTTCTCTTTTTTTCTTCATTTCTTTGACTCTGAACTTCTAATGGATCCATCTCAGTTTTATTTTGTTCAACTGCCCTTAAAAGTGAGACTGTTGATCACATCCACCAATATTGTTTTTGCTCAGACAGTGCGTTGTACAGTGGCCATATAATGTGCATCAGATTGTAATGGTGTAAGACCTCTTAAAGTGTATGTTCATCTACAGCGCATGCATCTTTTACTGGTACTGGAATGGTAAAAGATATATCACTGGATATCTAAAAGGTGTGCCTGTAATAGTCTTCGACATGGTCAAGGTTGATGGACTGACGGCTGTTCCCTCTTTCTGTCACCAGGAAATGTATAAGTGTGTGTCTCTCCTACTCCTGCTGACGGGCAGAGGTGGTAAGTTTTTACAGTCATCAAATCCCCTCTTGATATTGAAAAGTCTCACAATTACAAAATGAGAGTCATCCTGCGTGTGTGTGTGTGTTTACCCTAGTTCTCTCCCAGGAAGTGGAAGTATGTTCCAAAACGGTGATCAACTCCTGCAGCGACTGCATCAGATCAGGAGCGTACTGCACGTGGTGCAAACAACTGGTGAGGAGCACAAATATGTGTGACAGTAGTGCTAAAACTAGAGACGTAAACTACGAGAGTAAGGTGTGGGCCCAAATGCTAACACCTTTGTGAGTTCCCATGTATGTATAAAAGCTGTGTGGGTACACTAGGTGTCGGTGGTGGAGAAAGTACCCAATTCTCATACTTGAGTAAAAGTAAAGAGGCATTACCTTTTTAGAAAATAACTAAAGTAAAAGTGTAAGTCACCCAGTAAATTATTACTTGAGTAAAAGTCTAAAGGTATTTGGTTTAAAATATACTTAAGTATCAAAAGTAAAAGTATAAATTATTTCAAATTCCTTATGTTAAGCATACCAGATGGCACTCAGACATCATTTACAAATTAGTTTTTAGTGAGTCCCCCAGATAGGAGGCGGTAAGGGTGACTCGGGATGTTCTCTTGATAAGTGTGTGAATTGGACCATTTTCTCATCCTTCTAAGCATTTAAAATGTAATGAGTACTTTTGGGTGTCAGGGAAAATGTATGGAGTAAAAAGTACAATATTTTCTTTAGGAATGTAGTGAATAAAAGCAAATGTTGTCAAAAATATTAATAGTAAAGTACAGAAGCCACCAAATAATGACTTGGTGGAGTATTTTTACGTAATTACTTTACACAGCTGCTAGTTGCTAGCATTATGCATTTGGCTGTCTATGTAAAGAAGTATATGCAAACAGAGCTGAGAATATGCATGAAGGTGTTAAGCCACAGTATGTGGGTTGGTGTGCTAGCATATGCATGTGAAGACCCCATTTTATTTCCATCATTTGAATAATAGTCATTTACATCTAAATGTGTAACTGTGCACAAGGACAGTCAACTGCAACAACGTTTACAGAGAATGGGCAACTGAAGAAAAAGTAACATTTTGAGTTACAGGATAGTTTGTTGATAGTCTGATAGAGCGTCTACAGACATGGTTGACATATCTAAGGGCCCTAACCATTCAAAATTAATCCAAACACACTTATTTTAAATCCAGAGTTTATGTCTGTCCCATTCCCAGAACTTCACCAATCCAGGTGAGCAAGAAGCGGCTCGCTGTGACACCCGGGCTCAGCTAGAAAAGAGGGGCTGCATTGAAAAAGACATCATATCCCCCCAGAATAACCTTACTGTGACTAAGAACACCCCCCTGTCCACCAATGCATTTGTCAAGGACGAACCCATCCAGCTGCGTCCTCAGGAGGTCAATCTGGAGCTCAGACCAGGTGGGTGTTCTCAAAATGGCCAAATTGTCTTTTTCTTCTTCTTTGGTGGAGTTTAACGGTGGATGGCTTCCAATGTTAGTGGTGCATTACAGCCCAAACTGGGTTCTAAGATGACTGGCATGTTTTGAAAATGGATAAAATCATGTAGTTGGATGAAGGACTAAAAGGCTGTTTTAGCATGGGCAGCGCTATTATAGACTTTCAGCATTTTGAAGTAGTCAACTGGGTGGGACTTCCTATGGGTTAAGGAAGGATCATAGAATTACATCCAGGTCACCACCAGGGATCTGCCAATTAATTAAACTCCTCAGCAATCATTCCATAACTGCGTGTGGCAGTAAATACCTAACCTTGGCTTTATGCCCTCTGTCCAACTCTATGGCTGGAACATATTAAAAGTAGCCCTAAGTAATCAAACAGAATGAAATTATCTTAAAATAGCAAATAAATAACCTACATTTCATCATCACATTATCATCACATTATCATCATGTGCTTTTGACTTTACATATTTTTATGTGCTTGAGATTTCAGTTTTCACCTTGATTTTGCTTTGTTCAGGGCTGCCTCGGACGTTCAGACTGGACTTTCGGAGAGTGGAGGGCTATCCTGTTGATCTCTACTACCTGATGGATCTCTCCTACTCCATGGAGGACGATCTGAGGAGCATCAAGACTCTGGGAAACGAGCTCTTTAAAGCTCTGCAAGGCATCACAAAACAAGGGCGAATAGGTGATATCATCAAATATTATTTGACTCTTTTATTTGCATTTGTTTTAGCATACCTTGGGTGCCAGGTTGGTGGGATTTACCCTTTTGGGACGTTTCTATTAATTCCATTCCAACAGCAGAACTAAAGTATTTCAAATTATTTCAAATAGTATTTGAACCAAGGTCTGTCTCAGCCTCAATTCCTAGTCTATCTATGAGTGTCCATGAACCTTATTTTTATAACCTTTATCTTTTGCTGCAGGCTTCGGCTCTTTCGTAGACAAGACTGTCCTGCCTTTCACTAACACCAACCCAGAGAAGCTGAAGAAGCCATGCGCCGAAAAGGAGCAGTTCTGTCAACCTGCCTTTGGCTACAGGCATGTTCTTAGCATGACAGAGAACAAAGCTGACTTTAATAGGGAGGTAGACAAGCAGCGCATCTCTGGGAACTTGGACTCCCCTGAAGGGACGCTGGACGCCATCATGCAGGCAGCAGTATGTGGGGTAAGAGTAGTCTAATCCCACAGGGAAAAAATTGATTGAACCAACGTTCTATCAACATACTGACATTGAACATCAATATAATGTTTGGTTAACCTATTGTCAAAGCAGCATTGTGTATCATAGATAAGTACATTCTGTAGATAGATAGGTAGATGGGGAAGTAGTTCACTTCTGTAACACCAATCTCTTTTTGCTATCTTCAGACACAACACTCCCTCACACATGATAGGCTGAACATAGCACTGCATGAGGCTTGCATGCGGGAACAGTAGATAAAGTGACTCACACTTCCTCTGTGAGTGTGACTCAAAAAACTCCAATGTGGGATGTAGACTTTTTCACATCTTTTCCATCCATTTTACATGAAGCCTCCAATTGTTTTCCACAGGACAGGATTGGCTGGAGGAATAGCAGCACTCGGCTAATCGTCCTGAGCACCGATGATGGCTTCCACATGGCAGGGGATGGCAAGCTGGCTGGCATACTGGAGCCCAACGACGAGAGATGTTACATGGACAACCAGCTGTACACTAAGAGCAATGACATGGTATGTGATGGTGACATGGGACACATTCAGTATGATTGGTCCTTACCAAGACTTTGATATACTGTACTGGATATGAAAAATACCATAAGAGAATATAAAAAATATGTAATGAATGCAACAGCATGACTGGACTGAACTAAAGCCTGTACTGTATATTCCAACCGTTTTGGCCCTAAACAATTACATTCTTGAGGTTGTACAAGTTAAGTGTCTCTGTATGTAGGACTACCCATCTGTTGGTCAAGTGGCTTCACAGTTAGAGAAGAACAACATTCAGCCAATCTTTGCTGTGACAAAGAGCATGGAGAATGTATACAGGGTAAGTGGACTCTTTCTTTCCTTCGATCTTTCTTTCTTTTTTCTTCCTCAGTTTTTCTATTGTTATAAACGCCAACATATGTAATGCAGTAACCTATTAATACTGCCACATAATAATGAAGAGTATCCTAAATAACTCTCACAGTACACCTGACCCCCCCCCCCCCCCCAACAAAAAATACTCTGTTGAGGGAAAATGTACTTGATTCAATTGTGATGTGTTGTTGTCTCGCCTAACTATCTTCCAGGAACTCAGTAGAATGATCCCCAAGTCTGAGGTGGGAGTATTGTCAGAGGACTCCAAAAATGTTGTTGAATTGATCCAAGCTGCCTACAATGTAAGACATTTACAATTGTTGTTTCATTCTTATTCAGATATTTACAATCTTTTGTTATTCATTTAACAAATCTCTTTTAAAAAGATGGTACTCCAATAATTATGTGTTTAATGTGTAGAACCTTACTTGATTTTTATCATAAACCTCTAGTATCTCTAGGAATAAAGTGTCAGTTTGGATTTGCTTGGGATGATTTATTTCTGGTGATATAGCATTGGTGTCAACTCTGAGACTGTTTTGTGTCTGACACAGAGGCTCTCCTCCAAAGTGACGGTGACACATGATGCTCTCCCTGACAATGTGAGAGTCACTTACACTCCACTCTGTCCTGGAGGGGGACCCGCAGGGGACAAGGGGGTCTGTGATAACGTCAAAGTAGGAACATTGGTAAGAGCTCAGAAGCAAAAGACTATCACATACCAAAAGATTATATGGTAACACTTGATAATAACTGAAGTATTAATCAACTATTGATAAAACAGTAATATGTATTTCATTTTTTGTAAACACTTATGTACATTTATAGTAATTATAAGCAACATAATTAATAGAATGGCTAATTAGTGACATTTATTATAAAGTGTTATACTTTGGTATTTGGAATTTTATTAGGATCCCCATTAGCTGTTGCAAAAGCAGCAGCTACTCTTCCTGGGGTCCACACAAAACATGAAACATGACATAATACAGAACATTAATAGACAAGAACAGCTCAAGGACAGAACTACATCAATTTAAAAAGAGAGATACTGGTACAGTATGCATAGTAATTATATCAGCCCTATGATTACAATGAAAAGCAAGACGTGCCGCTCTGTTCTGGGCCAGCTGTAGCTTAACTACGTCTTTCCTTGCAGCACTCGACCACACGACTAGACAATAATCAAGATAAGACAAAACTAGAGACTGCAGGACTTGCTTTTTGGAGTGTGGTGTAAAAAAAGCAGAGCATCTCTTTATTACTGACAGACCTCTCCCCATCTTTACAACCATTGAATCTTTATGTTTTGACCATGACAGATTACAATCTAAGGTAACACTAAGTAATTTAGTCTCCTCAACTCCTCAACAGCTACCCCATTCATTACCAGTTTCAGGTGAGGTGTAGAACTTAGGGAATGATTTGTACCAAAAACTACCAAAAAGAGATGTTCAGGACCAGTTTATTACTGCCCCCCCCCCCATTCCAAAACAGACTGCAACTCTTTGTTAAGGGTTTCAGTGACTTCATTAGCTGTGGTTGTTGATGCGTATATGGTTGAATCCTCAGCATACATGGACACACATGCTTTGTTTAATGCATGTGGCAGTTCATTGGTAAAAATATAATAGAGTAGAGGGCCTAGAGAGCTGCCCTGTGGTACACCACACTTTACATGTTTGACATTAGAGAAGCTTCCATTAAAGAAAACCCGTTGAGTTCTATTAGATAGATAGCTCTGAATCTACAAAATGGCAGAGGTTAAAAAGCCATAACACATACAGCAGCAGTCAAAAGTTTAGACACAGCTACTCATTGAAGGGTTTTTCTTTATTTTTAATATTTTATACATTGTAGAATAATAATGAAGACATCAAAACTATGAAATAACACATATGGAATCATGTAGTAACCAAAAAAGTGTTAAACAAACCAAATATATTTTTGATTTTTGATTCTTCAAAGTAGCCACCCTTTGTCTTGATTCAGCTTTACACACTCTTGGCATTCTCTTAACCAGCTTCACCTGGAATGCTTTTCCAACAGTCTTGAAGCAGTTCCCACATATGCTGAGCACTTGTTGGCTGCTTTTCCTTCACTCTGCGGTGCGGTCCAACTCATCCCAAACCATCTTAATTGGGTTGACGTCGGGTGATTGTGGAGGCCAGGTCATCTGATGCAGCACTCCATCACTCTCCTTCTTGGTCAAATAGCCCTTACACAGCCTGGAGGTGTGTTGGGTCATTGTCATGTTGAAAAACAAATGATATAGTAGTCCTACTCAGCGCAAACCAGATGGGATGGCGTATCGCTGCAGAATGCTGTGGTAGCCATGCTGGTTAAGTGTGCCTTGAATTCTAAATAAATCACAGACAGTGTCACCAGCATAGCATCCCCACACCATCACACCTCCTCCATGCTTCATGGTGGGAACCACACATGTGGAGATCATCCGTTCACCTAGTCTATGTCTCACAAAGACATGGCGGTTGGAACCAAAAATCTCACATTTGGACTCATCAGAACAAAGGACAGATTTCCACCGGTCTAATGTCCACCGCTCGTGTTTCTTGGCCCAAGCAAGTCTCTTCTTATTATTGGTGTCCTTTAGTAGTGGTTTCTTTGCAGCAATTTGACCATGAAGGTCTGATTCACACAGTCTCCTATGAATAGTTGATGTGGAGATGTGTCTGTTACTTGAACTCTGTGAAGCATTTATTTGGGCTCCAATTTCTAACTCTAATGAACTTATCCTCTGCAGCAGAGGTAACTCTGGGTCTTCCTTTCCTGTGGCGGTCCTCATGAGAGCCAGTTTCATCATAGCGCTTGATGGTTTTTGCGACTGCACTTGAAGAAACTTCCAAAGTTCCTGAAATTTTACGGATTGACTGAAGTAATGATGGACTGTTGTTTCTCTTTGCTTATTTGAGCTGTTCTTGCCATAATATGGACTTGGTCTTTTATCAAATAGGGAGATATTCTGTATACCACAACTACCTTGTCACAACACAATTGTTTGGCTCAAATGCATTAAGAAGGAAAGAAATTAACATTTAACAAGGCACACCTGTTATTTGAAATTCATTCCAGGTGACTACCTCATGAAGCTGGTTGAGAGAATGCCAAGAGTGTGCAAAGCTGTCATCAAGGCCAAGGTTGGCTACTTTGAAGAATCTCATATATAAAATATATTTTGATTTATTTAACATTTTTGGTTACTACATGATTCCGTGTGTGTTATTTCATAGTTTTGATGCCTTCATTATTATTCTACAATGTGAAAAATAGTCAAAATAAAGAAAAACCCTTGAATGAGTAGGTGTGTTCAAACTTTTGACTGGTACTGTATGTTTTTTCAACAACAGGTTATGGTCAATATTATCAAAGGCTGCACTGAAATCTAACAGTACAGCTCCCACAATCTTCTTATTATCAATTTCTTTCAACCAATCATCAGTAATTTGTGTCAGTGCAGTACATGTTGAATGCCCTTCTCTATAAGCATGCTGAAAGTTTGTTGTTAATTTGTTTACAGAGAAATAGCATTGTATTTGGTCAAACACAATTCTTTCCAACAGTTTACTCAGAGCTGGCAGCAAGTTGATCGGTCTGCTGTTTCAACCAGTAAAGGATGGTAGCTGACTCTATAGCCACTCATATCTGTCATATCTTTCATCTGAGCCTACAGGAAAGTCTTTGTCCTCAGGCCTGTAGGGAAGCCAAAGTAATTACCACTCTTGGGTAGCGAAATTACTTTGGCTTCCCTACAGGCCTGAGGACAAAGACTTTCCTGTAGGCTCAGATGAAAGATATGACAGATATGAGTGGCTATAGAGTCAGCTACCATCCTCAGTAGCTTTCCATCTAAGTTATCAATGCCAGGAGGTTTGTCATTGTTGATCGATAACAATCATTTTTCACCACTCCCACACTAACTTTACAAAATTCAAACTTGCAATGCTTTTCTTTCCTAGTTTTTTTATGCATGAATACAATGGCTCACTGTTTGTTGCTGGCATTTCCTGCCTAAGTTTGCACACTTTGCTACATGTAAGGAAGTAATCATTAAAATAGTTGGTGAATAAGCCATCTGATTCGATGAAAGATGGAATTAAATTTGTTTTTCCTGCCCATAATTTCATTCAAAGTACTTAAAAGTTTTTTTCCATTATTCTTTATATCATTGATCTTGGCTTTATAATACAGTTTCTTCTTATTTTTGTTGAGTTTAGTCACATCATTTCTCAATTTGCAGGAAGTCGGCCAGTCAGATGTGCAGCCAGACTTATTAGCCACTCCTTTTGCCCCATCTCTTTCAACCATACAGTTTTTACATTCCTCATCAATCCATGGAGCCTTAACAGTTCCAACAGTCAGTTTCTTAACAGGTGCATGTTTATGAATAATTGGAAGAAGCAATTTCATAAATTCATCAGTTGCAGTATCTGGATGCTACTTATTAATCACATCAGACCAACAAATATTTTTAACATCATCCACATAAGAGTCAAAGCAAAATCTTTTGTATGATCTTACACAATATTTTTTTACACTCTTATTCACTATTTTAGATCCATTTAGTTAAATGATAATAAATAGCAAAAAACATTATCCAAACGCAAACCACAAATGTACTCATTGCGTCTCCTGAATTCCTCTCAGGTGTCTTTCAACGTAACAGTGACGGCAGATGAATGTATAGACAGGGAGGTGTCTTTTCTGATTGGCCCATTGGGCATTAAAGACAAGATGAAGGTGAGCTTGTCGACTCACTGCGAGTGTGAATGTGATGACCCCAAGGAGAAGAATCACACGTACTGCAACAATAAGGGCAAAGTCAACTGTGGCATGTGCAGGTAAGACGGGCATTAGCTGGGATATAAAACAAATAGCATGTGCTTTTGTTTTCTCAATATTTTCCAACTTATGTTGATATAGTCAATATTGAATCCAATATATGATGCATGATTTCCCCTTCATCCCCCTAGAAGTGCATTGAGTCACCTGAAAAACCAAGGGCCTTCTGAGAAACATGGATTGATATGATCCATCTATTCCATTCTATTTTCTATACTGTATTTCTATTCTCTGTATTCAGGGGGAACAAAAAGCCGACACAATTTTGGGGGGTGGTAAATGTAAAGTCTTCACAAGCAATCAGTACAGTAGGCTATTTCCTCCCAACTCTGTGCAGTTGCAAAGCCGGCTTCGTGGGTCAGAGGTGCGAGTGCTCCATTGGGGAGAAGGATGAGAGCTCTCTGAGGGCGGCATGCCGGAAGGACAACGGCACGGAGTGCGAAGGACGAGGGGACTGTGTGTGTGGCATTTGCCAGTGCTACGCCCTACAAGGCGGCAGCACCTACTACGGCACGCACTGCGAGTGTGAAAACGAGAGCTGCGAGAAGTTTCAGAACAAACTGTGTGGAGGTGCAGTCTGATAAAATATATGAAAATATCAATAAATAAATAAAATAGATAAATAGATATATACAGAAACATTGGAAATATAGATGGAAATATATTTACAGTACATGTACTGTATAACAATAGAAAGAACAACTGCGATCTGTTAATGACAGTCTCATTATGACTGAGGGTACACATGTGAAGTATTAAAATAATACAAAGAGGAATTCTGACCTAAAATCACGTCTCTGTGTTGAAGGGAACGGGAAATGCCGTTGTAAAAATTGCGACTGCAGCCCCGAGTACGAAGGCACCGCCTGCCAATGCAAGAAGTCGGACGAGCAGTGTCGCACACCAAGCGGGAGTGTGTGCAGCGGCAGGGGCACATGCCAGTGTAACCAGTGCAAGTGTATGGAGGGCTACCAGCGGCCCTACTGTCTGACCTGTCCCGCCTGCCAGATTCCCTGTATAACCAAGGGGTAAGACGGCATGGGCCCACCTTTTTCACTCACTCAACCACTGTCTTCACTGGCCCCTTTAGGTGATGTTGTTGGATCCATCGTGTACATGTTAAATTGCATCACAACCATAGGACAAACAAAGATGGTTACCATTGACCGTAAAGGATGACTGGTAGAATAGAATGTAGCACTTAAAAATATAATTTCTGCGTGTTGCCATCTTACTCAAAACGAGGGGTTTTGGAACCAAAGCATGTGTTAAAGTCCTTAAGGGAGAAGACAAAATGTTGAGCAAGGAAGTTTTCCACTCTCTCCCTCGTTCTTCTATTTTCAGGAAGTGCATCGAGTGTCTGGGCTTTGCGACAGGCCCGTTCAGTAAGAACTGCTCCCAGACCTGTAAGAGTATTAATGACTTTGAGATAGTGGAGACATTGCCACCTGGTAAGCCTTGTGACGTGAGGGATGTGGAGAACTGCCGGGTGTTCTTTACCATTAAACAGTTGGATGGAGAGGACAACTACTCTGCCCAGATACTAAAGACCAGAGGTAAGAGACGTATGTCTTGTGCAACTAAAAAGTATGCCCATGTTACCTTCATTGCCCACAGAAAACAGAAATGTCTGCTAGGGTTTTAATTGACTGACCACGTTGTTTGATGGGCATCAAGATAAAGCCTCCAAGGCACATTGAAAGCATCTGAATCACAGTGTCCGAGAGATGTTTGCTACCAAATGTTTTCACAGTAAACGTAACATGCTATAGCCTTCAGGACTGCCTAAAAATGTATGGTTGTTAATGTCTGTCATAATTGTTTTAGAGTGTCCGGAGTTGCCAAACATCTACGCCATCATTGGAGGTGCCATTGCGGCCGTGGCCCTGATCGGCTTAGTGATCCTGCTCATCATCAAAGGCTTCCTCTACTGGAGAGACGTGAAGGAGTTCCGCAGGTTTGAGAATGAGAAGAAGAAAGAAAAGTGGACGCCGGTGAGTGACATTTGCTACTTCATAGAAATCATCACTTTGGCTCAGATTCATTATTCCCTTTTTATGCGCTTTTCTCTCGATGCGTAGTCTGACAAAGAACTTAAGCATGAGAATAACATACTATTCACACACTATTAGTTTGAAGTGGAGCTTGAATAAATGAATACGTGACCTTGAATTGGTTCCCTAATAATTCTACCACCTTTACGCGTGAGGAAACCATGAATAAGATCTAACCAACCTACCAGTTCCAAGTGGGAAAAGCATTTACTTCATTTCTTCTGATAGAAATAGCACCATTCTCCATGCACTGTAATCTACAACTTGATAAGGTCTATTGATAAGAGCTATGTAAATGAGTAATCCATTTGGAGAAGGGGATTGTAAATACATATAGCAATTTATTTTAGATGATTTTTCCTTAAGATCCCTGGACACTAATGGGAAACCAGCCATATGGAAGCAAACTGAAAATCTTACCAACATGGCATGTACTACACAGTGAAATGGGATATAAATAGCAGTGCCGATCAGAATTCTGATTGTGTACCCTTCTAATATGTGTGCATGAAATTTGGAGACCCAAGCTATAGGCTTATGTAGGATCGAACCTGCCGAATTGATGTATGCCAGTGTTTCCCAACTTGGTCGTGGGGACCCCAAAGGGTGCATTGCCCTAGCACTAGACAGCTGGTTCAAATAATCAATGCTTGATGATTACTTGATTATTTGAATCAGCTATGTATGACAAAAAACTAAATGTGCACCCTTTGGAGTGCAGAGGACTGAGTTTGGGAAACGCTGATGTATGAGCTTTAGAATGTTTTGATTATATGCCCAGGCTTTTCTCCATTTTATTTTACAATTTGTATCATGTTAAATATTAGCCACTATCGGTAGCCACTGTCAGTAATACCCACAGACATTTATTTTTGCATTATTCCATTCCATTCCGTTTTACCTTCCTTTCCCCTCTCATGTCCTTGTAAATTGTTCTTGAGGGTCGCTAGCATTAGTGGATCATCTTAGGCTAACGTTGTGTAATAATTTAGGACATGTAGCCTATTTGAATCATTATGGAACTCAGACCGCAGGTTATACCTGGAGCCTGGCACATGGTTCACAACAACTGGACCGTTGTCATACAGTTCCATGATTAGTGAGAATTAGGGTAGATTTATAGGATTATTTTTCAACCCCTATTGTACTTTTTTCCACATTCCAATATTTAATGGATTGAACTTTAATATGGTAACTTTCAGAAGGAATCAAACCACTGTATTTTCTGTACAGTATTTTGTGCGTAAATGCTCTCCAAGTTTTTTTAAAGGATTCATACATACTTTCCTAACCCAAAAATGTGCCTAAATAATCTACAAGATCAGAGTCTTTTTTTAAATCTACCAGTTGGTGCTGAAACGGAGATGAATATGCATAGATGGCTTTCTTTCATTGACCCTTATATTCTGAACCCGTTCTCGCAATATATTCTATTGAGTCTGTCGACAAAATTCTAATTAAAGGTGCATCATATTTAAAGGGATGGCTTAAGACAAAAGTACTGAAAATCCCACTGAATGAAAACTCCAAGAGGAAATATGTTGGCCGCAAGCGGGATGGTTTACAGTGGTTGAATTAAATGTATTCAGAGTGCGCAAAGTAGCCACACCTGCTGAGCGCGTTACTCGACTAAGTAAGGTAAGTCTGAATAACAAATACTGAGAAGTGCGTAGGAAAGGTATGTGTAGGAAAGGCATAAATTCTTAATTGGGATCGGGCCCTTTGAGAATAGATAGAGCTGTGGTCTCCGGAACCTGAGGAGACTTGTAAATAAAGCGTGTTTGCAAGATTTTATCAGTAACTGTGCGTAAGTCGAAATCCTTGCCAATGTTGTGATTTGCTATAAATGTATGGCTGGAAAAGACAGCAGCTATTTAAAACAAGACACCGCATTTATCACTCCAGATATTTGAGTTCCATACATTACTGATTTTTCATCATATGTAATTTACTGTCCCTCTCAATAGGGAGACAATCCACTATTCATGAACGCGACCACCACCGTGGCTAACCCTACCTTCACTGGAGAATAAGATCAGCAACATCAGTCAGCCCAGACAATCAGTTGGATTCAAATGCATGTACATTTATTGTTTCTGTATTAATGTAATTTTTTGTTGTTGTTGATTTCTTCCTCCATTTATAAGTTGGTGTACAAATAGTATGTTTTTATGTGTTCCAAGACTGAACTCAGGAATGATCATGCACTGATTGGAAAAAAAACTGCTGCAATGTTGCTACAGGGCCCTTCCACCTTAAAAAGAACAAGAAAGAGGATTTTGACACCCACCGTCTCAGATTGTTCTGAAATTGTTTCTGTTAACATTAACATTCCTGCAACATTATTTTGTTGGAACAATATTTAATCTCTGAGAAATTAAGCTAATTTATTGCACTAAATTGGCCATTTTAATTTATATGATTCATATAATATTCAATAATTATAGTACCTAACATCCGATTTGGACCAGACTTTTTCTAACAATGGGTAAGACATGAGGAATCAAAAGAAGTGGTCAAAAGTCATCCACGGACCTCCCACACCCCACGCCAATCCCACCCCAACAACGAGTATATAGTGTCAGTTCTCTATGTTCGACAAGTAGTATGGACATGTGGCTATCAGTATTGTTTCTTCATCCAATGTAATGTATTCTAAGTGAAAAGAGTGATGTTTATTTCCCCTGTTCAGAGAAATTAGTCATTGAAGTTGTTGGGTCCTACATCCTGACCACTAAATGGTGCTGTTCCTGCTATTTGGGGATAATTTATTAATGATTTTCGTACCCTGTAAGCAGTCTATGGACCAAGTATGACAGCAACCCATTCTTTGGTTTTGTTTACCTTATCCACTGTTTCAAATGCTAACTTTTTAGCATTTGTGTCACAAATCCAATGCAAGTTAATGGTACCTGTATTAGGATAATTCACGCTTTATATCCAAATCATCCTAAAGTTTCAAAAAATGTATTGTGTAACTCAATGATATTACTTACAGCAATTATTTTTGTAGCTTTTATTTACTTATCTACAATGTACCATGACTCGACATATCCTATGAGGAAATATTGTGTAAAGCAGCAAATGATCACTGATATTTTTCATTACAAATAAAACTTTCTCTCTTGCTTTGATGGACTCCAGCTCATGATTCAGAGAAAGAGAATGTGATACACTCTGCAGTCATCACAACGACAGAGCATCTACAAAGATCTACTATTGTGTACACTGGCAGCGCTTCCCTTCCTTTTTTTCCCCCTACATTTTAATAATATCCAAATTCATATTATCAACAAATCTACTATCTCATCTTCCTATTATGCAAAGCTTGATGTCAGGAAAATACCTGACTTTCAAATCTTCACAAGACAGAAAGTTCTGCAACCTGCAGCTTCCCAAGCGCTCACAATCCTGTGTAACCTTGCCTTGCCAGCTGATCGGCCCATTGTGTTAGAGACGGGGGGAACAGGAGAGGGAACTCGGGAGAGAGGCAGGGGGGAGCTGGGTCTCCTACGCGTGATTATTGAGGTTGGGTCTTATCCCCTCCTCTGAGGGCCTTCGACACTCCGTAGCACTTTCACAAAGGAAGTGCCATGGAGCTGAACTAGTCATTCACCCAGAGCCACGGAAGGGGGGTGAGGGTCCGCCAGCCCAGCCCCAGGAAAGGAGCACCCAGTGGCAGCCACTCAACGGGGGATACAGGCAGCTCCGAGGTGCTGGCTCTCTTTATCTCCTTCCAGGCACCACCACCACAGCACCAAGGGGTTGGTTAATGAGTTGGAGGAGGCAGAGGGAGTGGCTGTACACAAGGGGCTGAAGTTCACCGAGACACAAGCAGCAGGTGGAGGGAGAGAGAGAGAGAGATTGTGAGAGAGAGCCTGACGCACTGACGCTGTCAAGGAGACACACAAACCCTCCACCTGACTGAGGTAGGTGAAGCAGTGTTTGACGGGTGAATGCTCCTTGTTTGTTTCCTTGTGTTTCTAGGGGGGTTGTGGTGCACGACGCCGGTGGGAACAGGCTTTGATTTAGTGTGGATTGGATACCAATGGGAAAGTGAGAAGGTTGTTTAGTGAGTAAACGAAACCTGGAGTCAAATCCTTAGGGCTGACTTTCCACCTAAGGGCTTCAGAGCTGTCAGCAGGTGAGAGCATGTGTTTGTGTGTAATGTGTTAGTGTGTCCGTTTGTATGAATGTATAAGTGTATCTGTTTCTGTGAGCCTGCTTACATGTGTGCACTGTTCGTGTGCCCCAACTGGCATTGTTTGCATGTTGTGTCTCTGTATGTGCCTACTGTGTGTGTGTGTCTGTCTATCTGTCTGATGTGTGTATGCAATCACAGGTCATTGCAAAGCTGTGGGGAAGTGCACCGTACGTATGGCGCTGCCTGCAATGTTCCTGTGTCTCTGTAGAAAGCCTACTGTTTGTCTGTGTATGCATGTGTACGTGCATGTCTGTACATCATGTGTAGCCTGTGTGTCTGAGTGCTGTCCATAGATAACTTTTGGTAACCTGTCTTGCTCTGAATTTTCCCATGCCGTCCCTCTTCTCTAATCAGCAGCGTTTCTGAGGGGCTCCTGTGTTGAGTTGTTGCATGACTTCAGGGGAACAAAAGTCCGGCCCATTAGAGGACCAAACAGCTCCCTACTGTAGCAGTGCACCTCCCATTTAGCATTCGCCAAATTTTAATGGTCCATTTAACTTTGTGAAGTTCTTTGAAGATCCATTTGGCCCAGGGAAACGGAGGCAACCCGGTCCAAATGACACAGAGTCAGACCATAGTGGTCCGATCTTCTGGACAGTGGTCAGACAGAGAGGCCAGCGAAGAACAAGGAGAGAGAGAAGAGAGTGGTTGGCTGAGGGAAGGGGCCCCTATAATAACAAGAAGGCTTGAATAATAGCCTTCATTCAATATTTGGTTCAGCTGTAGTTCATACTGTACATCATGCTTAGCCTGTAGGTGGTTAGGGTTTGTAATTTGTTGTGGTGTGTGCATGTGTGCGTGTGTGTGTGACGTGTGTGTATACATTTACAGGTCATCATAAAGCTGAGGGGAACTATAAGGGTTAATCATTTGTGCATTTCAGACCAGATTTTGGATTATGGTCAGGAGACCCGGAGGGTTGATAGAACTGCACATTTTAGAGCAGCCTTTTATCTACCTATTGCCCCCAGAACAAGGTGCACCTGTGCACTGATCAAATCCAATTTATTTATAAAGCCCTTCTTACATCAGCTGATATCTCAAAGTGCTGTACAGAAACCCAGCCTAAAACCCCAAACAGCAAGCAATGCAGGTGTAGAAGCACGGTGGCTAGGAAAAACTCCCTAGAAAGGCCAGAACCGAGGAAGAAACCTAGAGAGGAACCAGGCTATGAGGGGTGGCCAGTCCTCTTCTGGCTGTGCCGGGTGGAGATTATAACAGAACATGGCCAAGATGTTCAAATGTTCATAGATGACCAGCAGGGTCAAATAATAATAATCACAGTGGTTGTCAAGGGTGCAACAGGTCAGCACCTCGGGAGTAAATGTCAGTTGGCTTTTCATAGCCGATCATTGAGAGTATCTCTACCGCTCCTGCTGTCTCTAGAGAGTTGAAAACAGCAGGTCTGGGATAGGTAGCACGTCCGGTGAACAGGTCAGGGTTCCATAGCCGCAGGCAGAACAGTGGAAACTGGAGCGGCCAGGTGGACTGGGGACAGCAAGGAGTCATCAGGCCAGGTAGTCCTGAGGCATGGTCCTAGGGCTCAGGTCCTCCGAGAGAGAGAGAAAGAAAGAAAGAAAGAAAGAGAATTAGAGAGAGCATACTTAAATTCACACAGGACACCGGATAAGACAGGAGAAATACTCCAGATATAACAGACTGACCCTAGCCCCCCGACACATAAACTACTGCAGCATAAATACTGGAGGCTGAGACAGGAGGGGTCAGGAGACACTGTGGCCCCATCCGACGATACCCCCGGACAGGGCCAAAAAGGCAGGATATAACCCCACCCACTTTGCCAAAGCACAGCCCCCACACCACTAGAGGGATAACTTCAACCACCAGCTTACCATGATCATGATCATGACCACTGATCATGCTGTTTAATCAGCTTCCTTACATGCCACACCTGTCAGTTGGATGGATTATGTTGGCAAAGAAGAAAAGCTCACTAACAGGGATGTAAACAAATTTGTAAACAACATTTGAGAGAAATAAGCTTTTTGTGAGTATGGAACATTTCTGGGATCTTTTATTTCAGCTCATGAAACATAGGACCAACACTTTACATGTTGCATTTGTATTTTTGTTCAGTGTACATGCAGTTGTTGTCAGCAGCAGCCAAAAGAGAGATCTTCTGCCGCTGGTAGTTCTGGGCTACTGCAAGACAGAAAAAAATTGTGTGTTAAAAGTCATGTAATGATTAACTAGGCTATTGAATCACTGATACTTATTTTACATAATGTATTAGAAATCATTTATACATACCTCCTCTCAGTCAGCAACAGCCTTCTAACGGCTTCATTAAACATAGTCCCCTCAACTGGCTCCACACTGAAATACTGAAATAAATGAGCAATTAGCTAATTGCCAATGTCAGGCTGGGTCTGTAGCTCTATTTGGCATATTCCATTTAAAAAATTTATGTTTATTTGAAAGAGTAGCTAATTAAAGTAGCCTAGATTTTGGTTTATATAGCTAAATTAGCTAGCTAGCTTACAAATAGGCTCAAATTGTAAGAACGTTTAACTTTGTCTAGCTTATAGTTTATCATATGATTTTGCCTTCATATATTTGAATTAAATAATCAACTTTGCTTACCTTAATACATTGAAAAAGAATGTGTTTATTGGTAGGGTACTTGCTGTTGGTTTAGCCACTGTCCTCTTGCATGTTCATGCTGGACTGGCAGTTGGTTTTTGAATCAGAATGGCAGTTATATTTTTAATTGACCAAAAGGTTCTATACAGAACCCCTTTGAGTTCCCAGAAAATGTCCATATGCACAAAAAGCTTATTTCTCTCAAATGTTGGGCATAAATTTGTTTACATCCATGTTAGTGAGCATTTCTCCTTTGCCAAGATAATCCATCCACCTGACAGATGTAGCATATCTAGAAGCTGATTAAACAGCATGATCATAACACAGGTGCACCTTGTGTTGGGAACAATAAAAGGCCACTCTAAAATGTGCAGTTTTGTCACACAACACTATGCCACAGATGTTTAAAGTTTTGTGGGAGCGTGCAATTGGCATGCTGACTGCAGGAATGTCGAACAGAGCTGTTGCCAGAGAATTGAAAGTCAATTTCTCTACCATAAGCCACTGTCATTTTAGAGAATTTGGCAGTACATCCAACCGGCCTCACAACTGCAGACCACGTGTAACCACTCCAGCCCAGGACCTCCACATCTGGCTTCTTCACCTGTGGGATCGTATGACGGTGGGGGGGAGATTTCTGTCTTTAGTAAAGCCCTTTTGTGGGGAAAAACTCATTCTGATTGGCTGGGCCTGGCTCCCCTTTGGGTGGGCCTGGCTCCCAAGTGGGTGACCCTATGCCCTCCCAGGCCCACACATGGCTGCTCCTCTTCCCAGTCATGTGAAATCCATAGATTAGGGCCTAATGAATTCATTTCAATTGACTGATTTTCTTCTATGAACTGTAACTCAGTAAAATCTTTGAAATTGTTGCATGTTGCGTTTATATTTTTGTTCAGTATATATATATATATAACCTTTTTTAGTAAAGGGTTCCTTAATCTCATCCAAAAAACCAAAAGGTTCTATATAGAACCCCAAAGAACCCTTTTTTCTAAGAGTGTATAACCTACAGAAAACCATAATACAACCAACGAAGAACAAATAACACACACTGTATTATCTGCATCATAAACTGGGTGGTTCAAGCCCTGAATACTGATTGGTTGACAGCCGTGGTAAATCAGACCATATACAGTGGGGCAAAAAAGTATTTAGTCAGCCACCAATTGTGCAAGTTCTCCCACTTAAAAAGATGAGAGAGGCCTGTAATTTTCATCATAGGTACACGTCAACTATGACAGACAAAATGAGAAAAAAAAATCCAGAAAATCACATTGTAGGATTTTTTATGAATTTATTTGCAAATTATGGTGGAAAATAAGTATTTGGTCAATAACAAAAGTTTATCTCAATACTTTGTTATATACCCTTTGTTGGCAATGACACAGGTCAAACGTTTTCTGTAAGTCTTCACAAGGTTTTCACACACTGTTGCTGGTATTGGCCCATTCCTCCATGCAGATCTCCTCTAGAGCAGTGATGTTTTGGAGCTGTCGCTGGGCAACACGGACTTTCAACTCCCTCCAAAGATTTTCTATGGGGTTGAGATCTAGAGACTGGCTAGGCCACTCCAGGACCTTGAAATGCTTCTTACGAAGCCACTCCTTCGTTGCCCGGGCGGTGTGTTTGGGATCATTGTCATGCTGAAAGACCCAGCCACGTTTCATCTTCAATGCCCTTGCTGATGGAAGGAGGTTTTCACTCAAAATCTCACGATACATGGCCCCATTCATTCTTTCCTTTACACGGATCAGTCGTCCTGGTCCCTTTGCAGAAAAACAGCCCCAAAGCATGATGTTTCCACCCCCATGCTTCACAGTAGGTATGGTGTTCTTTGGATGCAACTCAGCATTCTTTGTCCTCCAAACACGACGAGTTGAGTTTTTACATTCTCCCAATCCTCTTCTGGATCATCCAAATGCTCTCTAGCAAACTTCAGATGGGCCTGGACACGTACTGGCTTAAGCAGGGGGACACGTTGAACAGGCTCTGTCTTGATGTAGACAATTAAGGTGAAATGTTGACTTGGTTACTGTGGAGCTGTCACGTCCTGACCCTTGTAAGATGTCATTTTCTATAGTAGAGTTGATCAGGGCGTGACAGGGGGTGTTTTGGGGTTTTATATGTTTTATATTTCTATGTTTAAGTTCTAGTTTTTCTATTTCTATGTTGAGATTGTTTGGGTTGATCTCTAATTGGAGGCAGCTGAACCTCATTGCCTCTAATTAGAGATCATATTTAAGTAGGAGTTGTTCTTCCTGGGTTTTGTGGGTAGTTATTTTCTGTTTAGTGTAGTTCACCTGACGGAACTGTTGTTGGTCGTTTTTTTAAAAAAGTATATCCATTAAAAGTAAATATGAGCACTCTACATTGTCACGGCTGTCTAGGACCAGTGGAGATGTGGAATCAGGAGCAGGAGACAGAGGGCCGGAGCAACTGTGTTTTAATAATAATAATTGCAAACGCAATAGCCGTAGGGCACAGGGCGCGTGGCGAAGTCCGCCAGGGGAAAACACATTCCCAAAATAAGCGCACTGAAGAAAAAAAACGCACAGGGCGCAGCCCGGCAATATAATGGACAATAATAGCGAAAGAACAGCTTACACTCGCAACTGTCCTGAGTGGACAATAAACAATCCCGCACGAGAACCCCAACTGAAAATACACACTAAATAACCCCCCACTAATGACAAACACAAAACAGGTGCGGGATAGACAGACAAAATCAAAAGACACAGAAACAACGATCGGTGGCAGCTAATAGGCCGGCGACGACGACCGCCGAGCGCCGCCCGACCGAGGAGGGGCGCCACCTTCGTTAGATACTGTGACATACATGCTGCGCCTTGGTCCCCTTTATACGACCCTCGTTACAGAACTACCCACCACAACTGGCTCAAGCAGCGTGCTCGGGAGGAGATGGACACCTGGTCACATCAGGAGTGGATTGAGAGGAGAGACTGGACTTGGGGCCAGGTAATCAAGCGTTATCGGAGACTACCTGGGAAGCACGAGAGGCTACAAAAACCCAAAGATAATTTTTTTTGGGGTGGGCACATGGCGCAGTCGGCGGAGCCGAGGAGCAAACCAGAGGAGCAAACCAGAGCCAATCCGGGAGAAGAGGGAGAAGGGAGAAATGGAAGAGCTATTGAGTTGGTGGAGGACGCACAAGTTTGGTGCCACCTGAGTCAGCTCCCCGTACTCAACCTGAGAAGTGTGTGGAAGATCCGGAACAAGTGATACCGGCGATACACACCAGGTCTCCAGTAAGTCTCAACAGCCCGGTATGTCCTATGCCTGCTCCTCGCACTCTCCCTCCAGTGCGCCTCCATAGTCCAGTACGTTCTGTGCCTGCTCCTCGCACTCTCCTTTCAGTGCGCAGCCATAACCCGGTACAGCCAGTGCCTGCTGTGATTACTCGGCCCTTAGTGCATCTCCCCAGTCCGGTGAGACCGGTTCCTGCTCCCCGCACTCGACCTGAGGTGTGTGTTACCAGTCTGGCGCCACCTATGCCAGTCCCACGCATCGGACCTCCAGTGCGCATCCCTAGTCCAGATCCTCCAGCGGCGGCCTGCAGCCCAGATCCTCCAGCGGCGGTCTGCAGCCCAGATCCTCCAGCGGCGGCTTGGAGGTCGGAACCTCCAGTAGTGGTCTACAGCACAGTGATTCCGGTAAGGATCTACAATCCGATTCCTCCAATAATTATCTACAGGCTTATGTTACAGAAGCAGAGGAATCTATGGGCGGAATGGAGGTTTCGCCATGAGCCAGAGCCACCTCCGTTGCTGGAGGATCGGGAGAAGAGGAAGGTTCTGGGTGTTGCGTATGAGCCGCCATAGACTGTTGTCACCCTCCTTACCCTCAGTTTTTTTGTTGTTAGTTTTGTTGCATTTGGAGTCTGCACCTTTGGGGGGGGGGGGGTGTACTGTCACGTCCTGACCCTAGTAAGATGTAATTTTCTATAGTAGAGTTGGTCAGGGTGTGACAGGGGGTGTTTTGGGGTTTTCTATGTTTTATATTTCTATGTTTAAGTTGTAGAGTTCTATGTTGAGATTGTTTGGGTTGATCGCTAATTAAAGGCAAATTAACCTCATTGCCTCTAGTTGGAGATCATATTTAAGTAGGGGTTTTTCTTCCTGGGTTTTGTGGGTAGTTTAGTGTAGTTCACCTGACGGAACTGTTATCGGTCGTTTTGTTAAGTATATTCATTAAAAGTAAAGATGAGCACTCTACACGCTGCGCCTTGGTCCCCTTTATACGACCCTCGTTACAGGAGCCTTGGAGAGATAGGCTAAGGAAAGCTGACCTGTGTTAGATGCTGGTATCGGGTAAAGTAGTGAAAGTTTCAACCTGCAAATGTATTGATATTGGTCATAGGAGACAGACATCTAAATGACTGTACAATACTTCAGCTTGACGCATTGAAAAAGGATGGATCGCTTTAGATTTTGGGCAACAATGGTGAAAGTCTTCATGCCGTGACATGGTTTTGCTGTATTAGATACACTAGACTACTTTTTAGCTTTTGTGATCCGTTTCACAGCTAGCGTTTTGTGCATATTTTCCTTTGTATTTTATACATGTTAGTAGATGGCATGAGAAGGGTGGAGAAAGCAGCCTAATGAACCAAAACCAAGGACAACTAGGGCATGATCACAGGCACAGTCCCTTAGAAATTAGGCAAAGCGTGGGCTTAAAAACTAGGACGTATCCTGTCTACACACAATGTCCAGACTATTAAACTTGTGCAGCTTTCTAAAATGGGGACTTTACTGATCAACCAGGTGAAACAATGTCTTAAGGTTGTATGAGTTATTGTAGTTCACTGTAGTCCACATGTTGAGGGGATGTACACTACCGTTCAAAAGTTTGGGGTCACTCAGAAATGTCCTTGTTTTTGAAAGAAAAGCACATTTTTGGTCCATTAAAATAACATAAAATTGATCAGGAATACAGTGTAGACATTGTTACTGTTGTAAGTGGCAGAATTGTTTTATGGAGTATCTATATCACTCCTGTGTTCCAATGGCACGTTGTGTTAGCTAATCCAAGTTTATCGTTTTAAAAGGCTAATTGATCATTAGAAAACCCTTCTGCAATTATGTTAGCACAGCTGAAAACTGTTGTCCTGATTAAAGAAGCAATAAAACTGGCCTTCTTTAGACTAGTTGGGTATCTGGAGCATCATTTGTGGGTTCGATTACAGGCTCAAAATGGCCAAAAACAAAGAGCTTTCTTCTGAAACTCGTCAGTCTATTTTTGTTCTGAGAAATGAAGGCTATTCCATGCAAGAAATGTCCAAGAAACTGAAGATCGCAGTGCGACACAAACACAGAGTTACACATGGAATAAACAAATGCGCAGTCAATAAGACAATAGAAAAGTCTGTGCGAATGAAGAAAGATTAGGGAGGTAAGGTAATAAATAGGCCATAATGGCGAAATAATTACCATTTAGCAATTAAACACTGGAGTGATAGATGTGCAGAAGATGAATGTGCAAGTAGAGATACTGGGGTGCAAAGGAGCAAAACATATATAACAATATGGGGATGAGGTAGTTGGGTGGCTGTGTGATAGACTGCCTCCAATTTGTTGAGTAGAGTGTTAGAGGCTATTTTTGTAAATGGCATCGCCGAAGTCAAGGATCGGTAGGATAGTCAGTTTTACAAGGGTATGTTTGGCAGTACGAGTGAAGGAGGCTTTGTTGCAAAATAGGAAGCTGATTCTAGATTTCATTTTGGATTGGAGATGCTTAATGTGAGTCTGGAAGGAGAGTTTACAGTCTAACCAGACACCCAGGTATTTGTAGTTGTCCACATATTCTAAGTCAGAACCGTCCAGAGTAGTGATGCTAGACGGGCGGGCAGGTGTGGGCAGCGATCGGTTGAAGAGCATGCATTTAGTTTTACTTGCATTTAAGAGCAGTTGGAGGCCACAGAAGGAGAGTTGTATGGCATTGAAGCTCATCTGGAGGTTTGTTAACACAGTGTCCAAAGAAGTGTGGGATAGTAGTCCTGTTATGTGGACGTTTTGTTCCTATATGTTGTTGGGGATTATATCTATCTGATATTCAACTCAAGGCTTTTCGCAGTGGACATTTAAATACAGATTAAACATAGGCTAGTCCAGGACAAAAATACATGCCGAATTTCTATTGAAATATTTTTTTTTGTTCAGGACTAGGCTTAGCCTAATGTCCTGTGATCAGATTGTGTGCAGATGACCAAATTACGCAAGAGTTTACTTCATGGTTAACAGAAATTCGGTTTAGCCTACTCTGTGTCTGAGATACCGGTCCTAAAGGTTTAAAGCCTTGATAAGGTCATTGTTCTCCATCTCTCTCTTAGATTCATAGAGAAGAACTTGGCTGTCATAAGAACTTGGCTTCGGCTCGCAGCAAAATGTACCAACTAAATGACAAAACATAAATGTGTCATTCCAGCATTTTCAGTTTTGAGAGATTATAATTAGTCAAATAAGCCATGAGACCATAGCAGTATAACCATTATAGACACTGTAGTAAGGCACCATGTGTTTTGGCACTCAGGAAATTGGAGAAGGCTGTATGTGTTCAAGGATGTGGTAACATTTGGGCGGTACTGAGGCTTTCACTTCCTTCGTTGTGGCCAACTGTTTACAATTCTCCTGCAATGGTTTCTTCAAAATAAGTGGTTCTTTTGAGTAGGGTCCCACCCTGATTTTGCCAGTGCAATGAGCACATAGTGAGATACTCTTGAACAGTATACTCCCATTACCATTCTGTGACCTGAGACAGAAAATGAAATAATCTACTAAGGTGACATCATTGACTCAGCAAATGATCAACTCAAATATATAAGGGTCAACTCCTCCCCTTAGTAAGTCATACAAGGTAGCGGAGCCAGGTAATGCAAAGAAATAGTAGAGTTTATAGAGTTTGTATGTTTTGATGATGAGGTTTTAAGGTTTTCAGTATTCTAAGTTCTCTGTGTCATGGTATGGAATACTATTGAATGTGTATACAACAGAATATATTAAGGTTAGCTAGTTCCATTAAGACATAGTGAACCACACAATGACCCCCCCCCCCCCCCCCCCCTTCCTTCTAGGTATCTTATCTAAACTGAATCTGGCACCATGCCACAAATGCAGGTCAAAACCCAAGTTGCAAAAGTCCTGAATAAAACCACGCCAGGGCTGCAGATATGGAGGATAGAGGTGAGACACCAGAACATATATATTTTATCACTACACTCTTAGAAAAAAAAGATGCTACATAGAACCTAAAATAAATATTTGGCTGTCCCCATAAGAGAACCCTTTGAAGAACCCTTTTTTGGTTCCATGTATAACCCTTTTGGTTCCAGGAAGAACCCTTATGGGTTCCATGTAGAACCCTTTCCACAGAGGGCTCTACATGGAACCCAAAAGGGTTATACCTGGAACCAAAAAGGGTTCTCCTATGGGAAGGGCCGAAGAACCCTTTTGGAACCCTTTTTTTATAAGAGTGTGTAATGAATATGATAGCAGAACAAACGTCTAACATGTAAATGCCATTCAAAGTTAGGCTCTTAATCTAAACTTTTTCACACAAGGACATTAAATGCTATTGAACTTGTTTCCTTATTGGTCAGGACATGGAGATGGTGCCCTTCCCTTCTAAAGCATATGGACAATTCTATGAAGATGACAGCTATGTCGTTCTATACGTAAGTAATCAATGTAGCATTATGTATGTGTATTCAAAACTACTCCAAAAAAGTGACCTTTACAGACAAAATACACAATGGCATCCCAGTAACATATTTCTGTCTGATCCCGTAGACCAATAAGATGCGCAGCTCGTTCACCTACGACCTCCACTATTGGCTGGGAAAGGCCACCTCCCATGACGAGCAGGGGGCGGCGGCCATCTACACCACCATGATGGACGAGCACCTGGGAGGCATGGCTGTGCAGCACCGTGAGGCGCAGGGCTATGAGAGCGACACCTTTCGTGGATACTTCAAAAAGGGCATCATGTGAGTGATGTACAACAAACTACACCTGCCTACTGTATGGATGATATGTAATGTCAAACTATTTATAGACAAACAACTTCAGTTCCTTCAACTCATTATTCACACGTGTCACGTCCTGACCAGTAAAGGGGTTATTTGTTATTGTAGTTTGGTCAGGATGTGGCAGGGGGTGTTTGTTTTATGTGCTTCGGGGTTTGTTGGGCTATGGACTTATGTAAGAGGGGTGTTTGTTTTATTGTGTTCTGGGTTTTTTTGGTCTGTTAGTGTACTTCTATGTTCAGTCTAGTCTATGTTTAGTTCATTGGATTGACCTTCAATTGGAGTCAGCTGTTCCTCGTTGCCTCTGATTGAAGGTCCTATGTATAGGGGTGTTTTTGTAATGGGATTTGTGGGTAGTTGTTTCCTGTTTTGTGTCAGTGCACCTGACAGGACTGTTTAGTGTCGGTCGTTGTTTTGTATACGTGATTTGTTTCTTTTTCCTTTTGATTTAATAAAGAAGATGAGTATACGAGTGATTTCAGCTGATATACGAAGGGCTAGATAAATAAATTTGATTTGATTTATACACGTTCCGGCTGCACCTTTGTCCAATCCTTACGACGCCCGTTACAACACGTCATCAGAGTGCAATGTATATTGAACACTGAACGAGAGACCTCGGTTTATTGTTTGTGTAAAGTTGTGACAGTGTTTCCTTGCAAAGTTTAATTTATATACTTTTTGATTTTGTGACCACTACCATCTGTCCCGGGATTGCCGAAGCTAGCTACGAGCCTAGCTGGGAGCTATCAGTGTCAAACTAGCAGGGTTTTCCACAAACAGCTTGAACACAGTATGTGACACAGTTAGCCCTTGTCCCACGGTTATTGTTGCTGTATTCCCTGCTGCTTTTCCCCTGCAACCTGACCTGGCTGGAACTACATTGTATAGCTACCAACATCAGCGATGCTGCTACCAACTGTATGTGCAAAGATACTGCTTTCGTCCTCACTGCTGTGAGCAAATCTTAAGGAGGACACATTTCAGATTTTTAACATAATCCAGGTAGAATCAGGAATTCCCCAGGGCAACTATCTAGGCCCCTTACCTTATTCAATCTTTACTTAAGACATACAGCTGGCTTTGAGTAAAGCCAGTGTGTCTATGTATGCAGATGACTTAACACTATACACGTCAGTTACTACAGCGACTGAACTGACTGCAACATTTAACAAAAGAGCTGCAGTTAGTTTTACAATTGGTGGTAAGGAATAAGTTAGTCCTAAATATTTCAAAAACTAAAAGCATCGTATTTGGGACAAATCAGTCATTAAACCTTAAACCTCAACTAAATCTTGTAATGAATAATGTGGAAATTGAGCAAGTTGAGGTGACTAAACTGCTTGGAGTAACCCTTTTCTTGTAAAATGTCATGGTCAAACATGTTCATACAACAGTAGCTAAGATGGGTAGAAGTCTGTCCATAATAAAGCGCTACTCCTCATTCTAAACACTATCAACAGGGCAGGTCCTACAGGCCCTAGTTTTGTTGCACCTGGACTACTGTTCAGTCATGTAATCAGGTGCCACAAAGAGGGACTTAGGAACATTACAATTGGATCAGAACAGGGCAGCATGGCTGGCCCTTAAATGTACACGAAGAGTTAACATTAATGATATGCATGTCAATCTCTCATGGCTCAAAGTGGAGGAGAGATTGACTTCATCACTAGTGCGTAAAGAGATGGCTGCCGTTTTACGGGCTCCTAACCAATTGTGCTATTTTGTGTGTTTTTTTGCGTTGTTTGTAACTTATTTTGTACATAATGTTTCTGCCATCGTCTCTTATGACAAAAAACAGCTTCTGGGTATCAGAACAGCGATTACTCACCTCGAAATGGACAAAGATTTTTTCTTTAACTTCTTTGGGAACGGGGGCAGCTTGGATGAGTAAGGTGCCCAGAGTAAATTGCCTGCTACTCAGGGCCAGAAGCTAGAATATGCATATAATTAGTAGATTTGGATAGAAAACTCTAAAGTTTCCAAAACTGTTAAAATAATGTCTGTGAGTATAACAGAACTCATATGGCAGGCAAAAACATGAGAAAAATCCAACCAGGAAGTGGGAAATCTGAGGTTTGTAGTTTCTTTTAAGTGATTGCCTATCCAATATACTGTGTCTATGGGGTTAGATTGCACTTCCTAAGGCTTCCACTAGATGTCAACAGTCTTTAGAACGTTGTTTCAGGCTTCTACTGTGAAAGGGGAGCGAATAAGAGCTGTTTCAACCAGGGGTCTGAAAGCCTTTAGTTGTTGATCGTGCGTGGCCGTGAGCGCGAGCTCCATTCTCTTTCCTTTCTAAAGACAAAGGAATTGTCCGATTGGAATATTATTGAAGATTTATGATAAAAACATCCTAAAGATTGATCATATACATCGTTTGACATGTTTCTACGAACTATAATTAAACTTTTTTGACTTTTCGTCGGGACTTTGTGAGCGCGCCTTGTCCATTTGGATTACTGGACTAAACGCCCGAACAAAAAGAAGGTATTTGGACATAAAGATTAAATTAGCCTTTTTGAAATCTGACACAGCGGTTGCATTAAGAAGTTTATCTTTAATCGTATGTTAAACATTGATGAAAGATACAATTGTTTATGATGAGTATTTCTATAATTTGATGTGGCTCTCTGCACTTTCACCTTTTTTGAGACAATGCATTTCTGAACATAACGCGCCAATTTCAAATGAGGTTTTTGGACATAAAGATGAACTTTATCAAACAAAACACACATTTATTGTCTAACATGGAGTCCTGGGAGTGCCATCCAGTGAAGATCATCAAAGGTTAGTGATTAGTTTTAATGCTATTTCTGTCTTTTGTGACACCTCTCCTTCTTTGGAAAATGGCTGTATGGTTTTCTGTGGCTAGGCGCTGACCTAACATAATCGCATGGTGCGCTAGCGTCCCAAATATCCCAGAGAGGTTAATGAGTCAGACGCAAAGGATTTACTCCAGATACCAGACCAGGCCCAAATCCCCTTCATTCTCATGAAGAAAAGATGCCGATACGGGGGACCATCCGTCCTATTGGCTAACGTGCAATCATTGGAGAATAAACTGGATGAGCTCCGGTCAAGACTATCCTACCAACAGGACATTAAAAACTGCAATATCTTACATGGATAATATACAGTTGGCTGGTTTTTCTGTGCATCAGCAAGACAGAACAGCTGCCTCCGGTAATACAAGGGGTGGCAGTCTGTGTCTATTTGTCAATAACAGCTGGTGTGCGAAATCAAATATTAAGGAATTCTTGAGGTGGAGTATCTCATGATAAGCTGTAGACCACATTATTTACCAAGAGAGTTTTCATCTATATTTTTCGTAGCTGTCTATTTACCACCAGAAACCGATGCTGACACTAAGACCGCACTCAACAAGCTGTATAAAGCCATGAGCAAACAAGAAAATGCTCCTCCAGAAGCGGCACTCCTAGTTGTCTGGGACTTTAATGCAGGAAAACTGAAATCCGTTTGGCCTATTTTCTACCAGCATGTTACATGTGCAACCAGGTGGAAAAAAAACTCTAGACCACTTTTACTCCACACACAGAGACGCTTACAAAGCTTTCTCTCGCCCTCCATTTGACAAATCTGACCATAATTCTATCCTCCTGATTCCTGCTTACAAGCAAAAACTAAAGCAGGAAGTACCAGTGACTCGCTCAATACGGAAGTGGTCAGCTGATGCAGATGCTAAGCTACAGGACTGTTTTTTGTTCCGGGATGGCATTGAGGAGTATAACACAGCAGTCACCGGCTTCATCATAAAGTGCATCGATGACATTGTCCCCACAGTGACCGTACGTACATACCCCAACCAGAAGCCATGGATTACAGGTAACATCCACACTAAGCTAAAGGGTAGAGCTGCCGCTTTCAAGGAGCAGGACTCTAACCCGGACACTTATATGAAATCCCACTATGCCGTCAGACAAATCATCAAAGAGGCAAAGCGTCAAGACTAAGATTGAATCCTACTACACCAGCTCCCACGCCCGTCGGATATGTCAGTGCTTGCAAACTATTACAGACTACAAAAGGATGCTCAGCCGCAAGCTGCCCAATTGCACAAGCCTACCAGACGAGCTAATGTAGGTATTACAGCCATAGACTGTTCTCTCTGCTGCCGCACTGCAAGAAGTACCGGAGCGCCTTTAAAAGAGGGGTCTCAAATGAACATAGGGGGTTTAAAGGGTGTGTGTGTCTCAGTCACCAGATCGCAACCCAAGTGAACACTTATGGGAGATTCTGGAGCAGCACCTGAGACAGAGTTTCTCGTGGCAGAATGGTGTCGCATCCCTCCAATAGAGTTCCAGACACTTGTAGAATCTATGCCAAGGCGCATTGAAGCTGTTCTGGCAGCTCGTGGTGGGTGGCCAAACACCCTTTTAAGAAACTTTATGTTGGCATTCTTGGCAGTTACTGTAGATTGTATTGATATTATATAGCCCCCTCCCCTCTACAGCAAAGGCCGTTTCCTCTTGTAGTGTTTCTTTATCTAATCTTGTTACTACATCAGACAGGATAAAAAATAAACACTGTGAGGAACTTAACACAACCATCACTTCTGCATTCTGGCTTCTGAAAAAAAGCATAGTGGTCAGGCAGAAGAGTATGTAGGGTGGAGTGGAGTCAGAGTGGTACAGCACAACATAAATAACTTCAGAACCAAACAATGACGCACAACGCAAGCTGACGTACCAAATATGTAATGGTATTCAGCAGGGTTCAATTTAAATTGAAGCCAGTCAATTCAGGAATTGAGTTGAATTTTACATTTAAAAAAATGTAAAATAGTTTATCCATTTATCCATTCTATTAAGAAGTCATTGAAAATATATGCCTATTTTTCAATTATTGATTTAGAATTTCAGTTTACTTCCAGAATTTACTGACATCAATTCAAATTGACCATAATCCTGGTATTAATTCCATATAACATCAAAAGGGGTTTCAAACCATCATTGATGCCCATTATCTGACAACACTCCTTGTGTGTGTTTTTCCACAGCTACAAGAGTGGCGGCGTGGCGTCTGGGATGAAGCAGGTGGAGACCAACACCTACAACATCCGCCGCCTGCTCCATGTCAAGGGAAGGAAGCATGTGGTGGCTGGAGAGGTGAGAAAGCTCACAGCTGCATCCCCAACTCAAGCCAATATATCCCTAGTGGAATATTTTACTTCCACACAGCCTCGGCTCTGCCCTTGACTAATGTCTTCTTCATTTACTATATTGCCTTCTTCAATTCGACTGGACTAGAAACAGCTCTCCACACCTCACCTCAGAAGAGATGCGGAACACTTGGGTTCAAGTGCATAAATGATTAGTCACATTTGCTGTGCCACTGACTGGCTCTGTGTAGCTCCTCTACAACTGGCATAATCACACTTAAAGACTGTCAAGAAATCACACTGATGTGTCTTTATGATCATCCCAAGGTAAATGTACTTCTAATTGTGAAAGCTGAGTACAATGTCTTATAAGGAAAAATTGTTAACCCTTAGAGATCTCTAACCCTTAAAGAGATTGTTGGTCGACACATCAGTGCAATTTACTGTTAAAAACCTACAGTATCAATCAGGTGCGTCATACACCTATTATTTTAGAAGCGACACAAAGTATGTAAGGATGGAGGAGGGGGGTTGAATAATTTAGCATTTTTCAAACACCTGAAACAGCTTTTTCCTGAAATCTAGAGCCATAATCGTTATGCCTAATTTTATGTAAAACAAATGTGCATATATACAGTGCATTCGGAACATATTCCCTTGACTTTTCCACATTTGAATACGTTACAGCCTTATTCTAAAATGGTCAAAACATTTTTTTCCCTTCATCAATCTACACACAATACCCCATGATGACAAAGCAAAAACAGGTTTTTAGAACTGAAATATAACATTTACATAAGTACAGAGTGAAGGGTCTGAATACTATGTTGAAGCACCTTTGGCAGCGATTACAGCCTTGGGTCTTCTTGGGTATGACGCTCCAAGCTTGGCACACCTGTATTTGGGGAGTTTCTCCCATTCTTCTCTGCAGATCCTCTCAAGACATTTTATTCATTTAGCAGACACTCTTATCCAGAGCAACTTACAGTAGTGAATGCATACATTTCATACAATTTTTTTATGTGCTGGCCCCCCGTGGGAATCGAACCCACAACCCTGGTGTTGCAAACACCATGCTCTACCAACTGAGCTACTGTCAGGTTGGATGGGGAGTGTCGATAGCACAGCTATTTTCAGGTCCCTCCAGAGATGTTCGATGTTCGATGGGGTTAAAGTCCAGGTTCTGGCTGGGCCACTGAAGGATATTCAGAGACTTGTCCCAAAGCCACTCCTGCGTTATCTTGGTTGTGTGCTTAGGGTCGTTGTCCTGTTTGAAGAATCTTCACCCCAGTCTGAGGTCCTGAGCAGGTTTTCATCAAGGATCTCTCTATACTTTGCTCCGTTCATCTTTCCCTCGATCCTGACTAGTCTCCCAGTCCTTGTCGCTGAAAAACATCCCCACAGCATGATACTGCCACCACCATGCTTTACCGTTGGGATGGTGTAAGGTTTCCTCCTGACGTGGCACTTGGCATTCATCAGACCAGAGAATCTTGTTTCTCATGGTCTGAGAGTCTTTAGGTGCCTTTTTGCTCCAAGCGGGCTGTCATTTGCCTTTTACTGAAGAGTGGCTTCCGTCTGGCCACTCTACCATAAAGGTCTGATTGACTGCTGCAGAGATGGTTGTCCTCCTGGAAGGTTCTCCCATCTCCACAGAGGAACTCTGGAGCCTGGTCAGAGTGTCCATTGGGTTCTTCGTCACCTCCCTGACCAAGGCCCTTCTCCCCAGATTGCTCAGTTTGGCCGGGCGGCCAGCTCTAGGAAGAGTCTAGGTGGTTCCAAACTTCTTACTTTTAAAAATGGTGAAGGCCACTGTGTTCTTGGGGATCTTCAATGAGACAATTTTTGGTACCCTTCCTCAGATCTGTACCTCGACACAATCCTGTCTCAGAGCTCTACGGACAATTCCTTCGACCTCATGGCTTGGTTTTTGCTCTAACGTGCCCTGTCAACTGTGGGACCTTATATAAACAGATGTGTTCCTTTCAAAATCAGAATTACTTACGCAAATAAGGCATTTCAGATTTGTAATTTCGAAAAACCTGTTTTTGCTTTGCCATTATGGGGTATTGTGTAGGGGTTCTGAATACTTTCTGAATGCACTGTATATATTTCCTTTCTTCATAACTTATCTTAGTGTAACGTCCGTCGTTAAAGGTAGACCAAGGCGCAGCGTGAGTTGGGTTCATCTTTCTTTATTTTAAATGTGAACCAGCAAAACAATAAACAATACAACGAACGAAAAGCTATGCGTGCAAACACATGCAATGCAAAGACAACTTCCCACACCAGACAGGTGGAAAAAGGGCTACCTAAGTATGGCTCCCAATTAGCGACAACGAAGTACAGCTGTCCCTGATTGAGAGCCATACCAGGCCAAAACACAGAAATACAAAACATAGATAGGGAACATAGAATGAACATAGAAATATAAAATATAGAACATACATCAAAACCCCAAAACACACAAAACAAACACCCCCTGCCACGCCCTGACCAAACTACTATAACAAATAACCCCTTTTACTGGTAAGGACGTGACACTTAGCTTACCTCTGTAACTGTTCAATTGTCATTTTAATTAATGATGCACATTTATTGATTAAGAAGTGTTATGCCTTGGGAGTTTACATTGCTTTAATTATTTGTTTATGATACCAATTTTAGTTAATTGATAGTTATGATGTTGGGAGATTGGGAACCTATTTAGCTTGTTAGCTGAAGCCAATTTCATAAAATTGCTAGGTGGCTAGTATTAATGAGAAACAACATTTAAATTGTATTTATTCATCAAGAAGGAATCAATAGGCTACATAAATTGAGAAAATTAATTTACAAGCATACCGCCGTCAGCTAAAATCAAGTAAAACGCTGTGTGTATGTCCCTCTCTCTCTCCTCCTCCACTGACGATAAGGGAACTCACTAGTGACTAAAGTATCTAGTGACCTGACTAAGCATCTCTTTGCTCCGTGCACCTGGGAAGGAACCACTTACTAGGGAGAATAGGGGGGGGGGGTACTCTTTGCCTGATCCAGTTAGTGTGCCCCCTCTGCCAAATACCTCTGACCGGTCGTTTAGTAAATAATAATGATAAAACGTGGGCTTAGAAATTACGTTTAGTCATGAATTTAACATCTGAAAAAGTAAAAACGTGACAAATATGAGGAGGCATGTGCCTCTGTACCCCCTATGTTACTTGATATAACCACGTCAGCATTGAGTAAAAGCCTCAATCTCCCTAGTAAGTGGTTCCTTCCTGTTGCTGTTTGTATCATATTGTTAATACAATTCAGGGAATGTTATAATGACATTAATCTGTGTGTCCTTTCCATCCCCATCCATCACCTTTTCCATCACCATCCATCCATCCTTGAGCACAGGTGGACATGAGCTGGAGCAGCTTTAACAAGGGGGATGTGTTCCTGCTTGACCTGGGCAACCTCATCATCCAGTGGAACGGACCCAAGAGCAACCGTATGGAAAGACTCAAGGTAAGGAGACATTTTATACCACAACTATAGAGAAATACAGTACTAGATGAACATAACTTTATGGGTGACAATGTCTTCATCTAAACCCCAAGTTTTCAGGAAGTGAAACAGTGGAGGGGTGGCACTTTTAGTTGTTTTTTTAAACTTTGGTGCATAATGAATGTGTGATAGGTGAAATCATGGGTCAAACAACATTGCCTTCACACCTCCAGGCATATCAGATCAGTGATAACCACGAAGAAGAGAAGTGAGGAAGGGTGCATTTTTTAAGGATTCAAACAAGGCCCCTAAGTAGGAAGACCTCTGCCTATAAACTTAGCCCTTACCGCATGGAAAAGCATAAAATGAAGACTGGATTGTGGTTTCAATGGCTCAGTGGGGTAGAAGAATCGTGAATGTCGACCGTTCTGTAAGGTTGATGTTGTCGCGGTTGTTGTTCTTTGCAGGGAATGACTCTAGCCAAGGACATCCGTGACAGGGAAAGAGGGGGACGGGCGCAGGTTAGCGTGGTGGAAGGTGACGACGAGAAGTCTTCCGAGGAGGCCATGAAGCTGATGAAGCAGCACCTGGGAGAGACGAGACGAGACATCAGGGACAGCATCGCGTCTGATGACGTGGTCGACCAGAAGCTGAGGTCCAGCGTCAAGCTCTTCCAGTGAGTGCTGACCACTTCAGGGATGTTTATAACCTCCTTAGGATCTGTCATAGACATTATAGCCCCTTTGTGACCTGTCATAGACATTATAACCTCGTATGACCTGTCATAGATATATACTGTAGCAGATGTGAACTAGCTAGTGAGAGTTAGCCATCATGCAGTATGTTACCCGGTTGGCACGCTTCTCATTATTATAGAATTTTTGTGAACAATAACAGAATTATGTTTGTTCTGTGCAGTATCTCAGATGCCCAGGGGAACCTTGTGGTGCAGGAGGTAGCAGTAAAGCCTCTGTCTCAGGACCTGTTGAATCACGAGGTCAGACTCCTTGTCAATCATGGAAAGGGGAGGGAGCATGTTAAAGGGGAAGGGTTTTGGTGGCACTTTAGCTTACTGTGCTGAAATAACAGGGTAATGTCCGGAAAGTAATAGGAAACAACAGAGAAATAAGGCAGTAACGACCAGATACGAACGTGGTAATAACCCATTAATAGATTGCTTGGAGCTGCTAAATACTTACAGTACCAGTCAAAAGTTTGGACACACCTACTCATTCAAGGGTTTTCCTTTATTTTTACTATTTTCTACATTGTAGAATAATAGTGAAGACATCAAAACTATAAAATAACACATATGGGATTATGTAGTAACAAATCAAAATATATTTTAGATTCTTCAAAGTACACACCCATTGCCTTGATGACAGCTTTGCACACTCTTGGCATTCTCTCAACCAGCTTCATAAGGATTGCTTTTCCAACAGTCTTGAAGGAGTTCCCACATATGATGAGCACTTGTTGGCTGCTTTTTCTTCACTCTGCAGTCCAACTCATCCCAAACCATTTCAACTGGGTTGAGGTTGGGGGATTGTTGAGGCCAGGTCATCTGATGCAGCACTCCATCACTTTCCTTCTTGGGCAAATAGCCCTTACACAGCTTGGAGGTGTGTTGAGTCATTGTCCTGTTGAAAAACAAATGATAGTCCCACTAAGCGCAAACCAGATGGGATGACGTTTCACTGCAGAATGCTGTGGTAGCCATGCTGGTTAAGTGGGCCTTGAATTTTTAATAAATCACTGACAGTGTCACCAGTAAAGCACCCCTACACCGCCTCCTCCATGCTTCACGGTGGGAACTACACATGCAGAGATCATCCGTTCACCTACTCTGCGTCCCACAAAGACATGGCGGTTGGAACCAAAAGATCTCAAACTTGGACTCATCAGACCAAAGGACAGATTTCCACCGGTCTAATGTCCATTGCTCGTTTTTCTTGGTCCAAGCAAGTCTCTTCTTCTTATTGGTGTCCTTTAGTAGTGGTTTCTTTGCAGCAATTCAACCATGAAGGCCTGATTCACGCAGGCTCCGCTGAACAGTTGATGTTGAGATGTGTGTGTTACTTGAACTCGGTGAAGCATTTATTTGGGCTGCAGTTGAGGTGCAGTTAACTCTAATGAACTTATCCTCTGCAGCAGAGGTAACTCTGGGTCTTCCTTTCCTGTGGTGCTCCTCATGAGAGCCAGTTTCATCATAGCGCTTGATGGTTTTTTCAACTGCACTCGAAGAAACTTTCAAAGTTCTTGAAATGTTCCGAATTCACTGACCTTCATGTAATAAAAGTAATGATGGACTGTTGTTTCTCGTGGCTTATTTGAGCTGTTCTTGCCATAATATTGACTTGGTCTTTTACCAAATAGGGATATCTTCTGTATACCACGTTCGTATCTGGTTGTTGCCATCTTATTTCCCTGTTGTTTCCTGTTAATTTCCGGTCGTTACCCTGTTGTTTCCACAGCTACATACTAACTATTAACAGGTCATTACCACATTCTTACCTGGTCATTGCCGTCTTATTTCCCTGTTGTTTCCTGTTACTTTCCGGATATTACCCTGTTGTTTCAGCACTTTTATCCACAATTTAAAGTATGTGGGCGTGCGCCATGAAATCATATTGACTGAGCTTAAGCATAATAAAATGATCAGGCTCATAAAAGAATGAGAAAATGATAAGGATATACTCTTAGACGTGGTGTATTGGCCATATCACAACCCCCCGAGGTGCCTTATTGCTATTATAAACTTCTACCAATGTAATTAGAGCAGTCAAAATAAGTGTCTAGTCAAACCTGTGGTATGCGGTCTGATATACAACGGCTGTCAGCCAATCAGCATTCAGGGCTTGAACCACCCAGTTTATAACAAACATTAGGAACACCTTCCTAATATTGAGTTGCAACCCCCAGGTTCCCCTGGTCAGTCTATGTAATGGAAAGAGAAGGTGTTCTTAATGTTTTGTTCACTCAGTGTACATCTCCTTCAATATTACATCTCCGTCAATATAACTAGCCGACAGATGAACAAATTATATGTTGGAAAAAATGTAAGTGAAAAAATAGTGGCTCAGATGAAACCATCCTGGCATTAGATACAGCTCCTTTAAATGTTGATATTTGGTTGTTGTCAACCAAACACAATGCACTATTACTTTTGTACATAATACAGTAAATAGCTTAAAGTTAAGCGGCAATCAGCAGTTGCTACATACATTTTTGGACTTATAAATTCATGATAAAGTTGAAGTCGGAAGTTTACATACACATTAGCCAAATACAATTCCTGACATTTAATCCAAGTAAAAATTCCCTGTCTTAGGCCAGTTAGGATCACCACTTTATTTTAAGAGTGTGAAATGTCCGAATAATAGTAGAGAGAATTAATTACTTCAACGTTTATTTCTTTCATCACATTCCCAGTGGGTCAGAAGTTTACATACACTCAATTAGTATTTGGTAGCATTGCCTTTAATTTGTTTAACTTGGGTCAAACGTTTCTGGTAGCCTTCCACAAGCTTCCCACAATAAGTTGGGTGCATTTTGGCCCATTCCTCCTGACAGAGCTGGTGTAACTGAGTCAGGTTTGTAGGCCTCCTTGCTCGCACACACTTTTTCAGTTCTGCCCACAGATATCTATAGGATTGAGGTCATGGCTTTGGGAAGGCCACTCCAATACCTTGACTTTGTTGTCCTTAATTAAGCCATTTTGCCACAACTTTGGAAGTATGGTTAGAGTATTGTCCATTTGGAAGACCCATTTGCGACCAAGCTTTAACTTCCTGATTGATGTCTGATGTCTTGAGATGTTGCTTCAATGTATCCACATAATTTTCTTTCCTAATTTCCTCCCTCATGATGCCATATATTTTGGGAAGTACACCAGTCCCTCCGGCGGCAAAGCACCCCCACAACATGATGCTGCCACCCCCGCGCTTCACGGTTGGGATGGTGTTCTTCTTGCAAGCCTCCCCCTTTTTCCTCCAAACATAACAATGATCATTATGGCCAAACAGTTATATTTTTGTTTCATCAGACCAGAGGATATTTCTCCAAAAAGTACAATCTTTGTCCCCATGTGCAGTTGCAAACCGTAGTCTGGCTTTTTTATGGCGGTTTTGGAGCAATGGCTTCTTTCTTGTTGAGCGGCCTTTCAGGTTATGTCAATATAGGACTCGTTTTATGGTGGATATAGATACTTTTCCACCTGTTTCCTCCAGCATCTTCACAAGGTCCTTTGCTGTTTTTCTGGGATTGATGTGCACTTTTCGCACCAAAGTACATTCATCTCTAGGAGACAGAACGCGTCTCCTTCCTGAGCGGTATGATGGCTGCGTGGTCCCATGGTGTTTAAACTCGCGTACTATTGTTGAACCTTCAGGCGTTTGGAAATTGCTCCCAAGGATGAACCAGACTTGTGGAGGTCTACACTTCTTTTCTGGGGTCTTGGCTGATTTCTTTTGATTTTCCCATGATGTCAAGCAAAGAGGCACTGAGTTTGAAGGTAGACCTTGAAATACATCCACAGGTACACCTTCAATTGACTCAAATGATGTCAATTAGCCTATCAGAAGCTTCTAAAGCCATGACATCATTTTCTGAAATTTTCCAAGCTGTTTAAAGGCACAGTCAACTTAGTGTATGTAAACTTCTGACCCACTGGAATTGTGATACAGTGAATTATAAGTGAAATAATCTCTCTGTAAACAATTTTTGGACAAATTACTTGTCATGCACAAAGTAGATGTCCTAACCGACTTGCCAAAACTATAGTTTATTAACAAGAAATTTGTGGAGTGGTTGAAAAACGAGTTTTAATGACTCCAACTTAAGTGTCATGTCCTGACCAGCAGAGGGAGTAATTGTATTAGATTTTGGTCAGGACGTGGCAGTAGGGTTGTGTTGTATGGTTTTTCTAGTATGTCTGTTTCTTTGTTAGTCTGTGTGGCTCCCGATCAGGAACAGCTGGTTATCGTTGTTCCTGATTGGGAGTCATATATTAGGAGTGTGTTTTTCACCTGGGGTTTGTGGGTTGTTGTTTTTGCATTGCGTTGGGTATAGCCTGCAAAACTGTTCCTGTCGGTCGTTGGGTTCTTGTTTTTTTCTTGGTGTTCACATTGAAATAAAATATGATCAGCACGCAACCCGCTGCGTATTGGTCCACTTTTTCCGACAGCGATTTCTCTATATCTTCAGACGAAGAGGAGCGTTACACTAAGTGTATGTGAACTTCCGACTTCAACTGTATATACCCATTGATTCTTGAAGAATACAACTTTTAGCTTCGTTCAACTGTCGTACCCAATCAGAACCTCGAATATAAGCTTGTTTTACTCCAATGTTTGTAAACAAAGTAAATGTAAACAAACACTATACTGTATAGCCACAACATGCATAAAACTATAATTTTAGTATCCATAGCTCTGTCTATGAATTTGAGACTGGTTACATTTCTCCAGCCCCATCCCTCAGCTTTTTATCGAAACAGTGCCAAGGGCATGCAGTGAATGGAATGGTATCAAACAAATGGAAACTAGGTGTTTGTGTTTGAGACCATTCCATTGATTCCGTTCCAGCCATAACTATGAGCCTCTCCTCCCCATTTAAAGTGCCACCAGCTACCACTGCTTTTAATGTAATATTAAAATGCAATCCAGGTGGTTAGGTTGTGCTATTATATGAAGCACAGTGATAACACATTAAGTTGTTGTATAAACACAATTTATCTGACATTGTTTTTCAATTGGAACTTGGTTGTGCTTTTCGAAGGCTGTCTTTTTGAGTGGGTGAATTTGAACAAAATGTCCACCTTGAAATGTCGTAGTGTGCCAAGTGGGCTGAATCTGTTAGAATGGTTACAGATATTCTGATTATGCCACACAAGATTTGTGCAGCAATGAATAATGCAGTGCTGACACTCATTTAGGCAAACAGTAAACCTCTTTAGTTGGCAGTAGAGGTATCAATAAATTAAATTCTATTAAGTGAAACATCATCTAAATGTACTAATTTCACAGGATTGCTATCTGTTGGATCAAGGTGGTATACGGATCTTTATCTGGAAAGGAAAGAAGGCTTCCAAGACAGAACGGTCCGAGTCTTTGGATAAAGCAGAAGTGAGCTGCACCTCGACACATTTTAGTTTCACAATGCTTTTGATATCCCTTTGCTGTCCCCTGGATGCTTTTTAGTTGAATACAGGGCGGTCCTAAAATATCACCCCCTCCCCTTTTTTTGTACAACCCAGATACTTAAACAAGTTAACCCTAAAAATCACCTGGATACCTGAAACACATCTTCCGGTCCTGGATCACAGATACACGCAATCACACACAATCACTTACCAATTTAACTCTGACACCCATATCTCTTTACCAACCTAATTTAAGAGTACTTTTTTAAAAAAATGGAAGGGGAGTGATATTTTAGGACCCCTCTGTATTCAACTAAAAAGCGTCTTGTAATTCTAGGCATACAAGAAGGCGAAGGGCTACCCTATCTCCACCTACGTCGAGACGGTGAACGATGGCGCCGAGTCTGCCGTGTTCAAGCAGCTGTTCCAGAGGTGGAGCGTGAAGGGTCAGACTGTGGGGATGGGGACCACAAACAGTCCAGGCAAAATTGGTGAGCAAGTCACACAAAAAAAACAAAAAAAAAACACTGAATGAGTCAACATTGGTATCTCTAAATGTTTTTTTTTTACAATGTAGCCAAGGTTGAGCAGATCAAGTTTGATGCTACTTCCATGCATGCAAGGCCTGACGTGGCTGCCCAGCAGAAAATGGTCGATGACGGAACAGGCGAAGCAGAGGTTGGTAACAACCTGTAAAAACTAGCTTTGACAAAATAATTATTCTGTATATGTCATAACTGTTGAAGCCGTGTTAAATGGACCAAACTGCAGGCATCTTTTAATGTAAAAAATAATAAATTAAAGCAAAGTATACACAGGAAAACAATAAACACGAAACTCACGACAGGCTAACAGGCTTACTACAAACAAAAAGACTAGCAGTGTTAGCACAACCACCCACAAACCCAAGTGACAAACATACGACTCAAATCAAATCAAAATCAAATCAAATGTATTTATATAGCCCTTCGTACATCAGCTGAAATCTCAAAGTGCTGTACAGAAACCCAGCCTAAAACCCCAAACAGCAAGCAATGCATGTGAAAGAAGCACGGTGGCTGGGAAAAACTCCCTAGGAAAAACTCCCAATCAGGAACAACGATCACCAGCTGTCCCTGATCGGACGCCACACAGAAATACAACACCCAGAACACACATACACAGACACTCTGCCACGTCCTGACCAAAACTACACAACAACACCCTCTGCTGGTCAGGACGTGACTGTACCCCCCCCCCCCAAAGGTGCATACCCCAAATGCACCTAAAAAAAGAAACAACAAAATCCCCCAAAACCACAACAAAAACAAATACAAATACCCCCTAAACAATAAGGGAGGGAAGGAAGGGTGGCTGCCGTCAACGACGGCACTGTGCTACACCTTCCCTCCCCAACCCACCTATCCTGGAGGTGGCTCTGGTTCCGGCCTCCTGCCCTCCAGGTTGTAGGCAGACTCATTGGGGTCCGGGTTGTAGACAGACTCAATCCGTTGTGTATCGTGGGCAGGTTCCCTCATTTCCACGCTGTAGGCAGACTCATTCAATATACAGTTAGTCACATTCAGTTCTGAGTCGTAGGTAGACTCCTTCGGTTCCGGGTCGCAGACAGACTCCCTCGGTTCCGGACTAGACACTGTTGCCGGATACTCTAGACTGCACACTGGTGCCGGATACTCTGGACTGCACACTGGTGCCGGATACTCTGGACTGCACACTGGTGCCGGATACTCTGGACTGCACACTGGTGCCGGATACTCTGGACTGCACACTGGTGCCGGGCTCTTGAGGCTGGGCCGACGCACTGGAAGCCTGGTGCGTTGGGCTGTTAGAGGTGGTACCAGGCTGAAGACACGCACCCTAGGGCTAGTGCGAGGAGCGGGAACAGGCTGAATAGGACTAGGCTGACTCATGGGAGGGTTGGTCCGGGTTGCTGGTACTGGTCGTGCCATACTGGAGGTACTCACTTCCGGGATAGCACGAGAGGCGGGAACCGGAAAGACTGGGCCATGGAGGCACACAGGTGGCCTTGACCGCACCGCCTGCACAACCCGTCCTGGCTGGATGGAACTAGCAGCCCTGTACGAGCGGGGTGCTGGTACAGGGCGAACTGGGCTGTGCAGGGGCCTGATGGTTGCCGTGCGTAGAGCGGGAGTAGGGTAGCCTGGTCCTAGGAGGCGTACCGGCGACCAGATGCGCTGCGCAGGCATCCTCCTACCAGGCTGGATGCCCACTCTAGCACGGCATCTGCGAGGGGCTGGAATGGCGCGCACCGGACTGTGCATGCGTATTGGTGAGAGTGCGCACCTCAGCAAAACACGGCGCCCTCCACTCCATACGCTCCTCCACATAATCACGGGTAGCTGGCTTATGGCTCTTCCTTGGCCTAGCCAAACTACCCGTGTGCCCCCCCCAAAACATTTCTTGGGGGTGCCTCTCCGGCTTCCTCGCCAGTCGTGTACCCCGGTAGCATTCCCGGTCCTCACCAGCCTTTCGCCGTTCCTCCCTCTCTCTTTCCACCTGTCCCCATGGAAGGTGATCCTTTCCAGCCTGGATCTCCTCCCAAGTGTAGGAGCCTTTTCCCTCCAAGATCTCCTCCCAGGTCCATTTCTCACCATAGTCCATGTACTCAGCGTTCCTCTCCTTCTTCCGCTGCTTGGTCTTGTTAAGGTGGGTGGTTCTGTCACAAATGTTGAAGCCGTGTTGAATGGACCAAACTGCAGGCGGAATGCGGATACTCATCTTTTAATGTAAAGAATAATAAATTAAAGCAAAGTATACACAGGAAACCATGAAACTCACGACATGCTTACTACAAACAAAAAGACTAGCAGTGTTAGCACAACCACCCACAAACCCAAGTGACAAACATACTCCTAAATATATGACTCCTAATCAGGAACAACGATCGCCAGCTGTTCCTGATCGGGAGCCACACAGACCCACATAGAAATACAACACCCAGAACACACATACACAGACATACTCTGCCACGTCCTGACCAAAACTACACAACAACACCCTCTGCTGGTCAGGACGTGACAGTATATCCAATGGATATCAACACTTCCCATTTTCCTCCAATCAGGTGTGGAGGTTAGAGGACAGTGAACTGGTGCCTGTGGAAAGGAAGTGGTTGGGCCACTTCTATGGAGGCGACTGCTATCTCATCCTCTACAAATATGAAGTCAGCAACAGGAGTCACTACATACTATACATATGGCAGGTCAGAACACCCTACTATCCAACATTCCCTCTTTGGCATTATCGGCATAGCTCTCTGTCTGCCTGGCAATCAAGCTTTGATAATACCAGAAATGTTTTATATGAGCAGAGCTTAATTCCATGACTTAGTCTCTGGCTTGCTTGCTTTCCATGCAACCTTATGCAGAAAGGTACAGTAACTATGGTGTGTTTGATGTGTACAATGTAGGGTCGCCATGCGAGCACCGGAGAGCTGGCTGCCTCTGCTTTCCAAGCCGTGAACATCGACCAGCAGTACAGCGGTGAGCCAGTTCAGGTCCGAGTGCCCATGGGGAAAGAACCACTCCACCTCATGGCCATATTCAAGGGCAAGATGGTGGTCTATGAGGTAGGCTCTTCATGGTATTCCTTTGTCTCATCTTACAAGAGGTGACTGAAATATGAGACCACATAGATCTTATTCAATTACGAGACAAATTAAAAAAGTCCAAATTATGTTTGACATCCTCTGGTTCCATCTTGGTGATTGGAATCTCACCATGAATGTTATCCTATCTCATCAAGATTGTAATCACGGTTTGCAGGAGGGGAGCTCCAGGGCCAACTCTACACATGTCCAGCCGGTAGTTCGTCTCTTCCACATCCACGGCACCAACGAGTTCAACACCCGTGCCATCGAAGTGCCAGCACGCTCCTCATCCCTCAACTCCAACGACGTCTTTGTGCTCAGCACTGACACTTTCTGCTATCTGTGGTACGGAAAGGTAAGCACCATTTCAGATAAACGCCATAAACTTGTAATCCAGGTTTGACAATGTAACAGTTCTCCAGTTAAGCACTGATGAGGAGAGTACAAGGGCTGTACCTAGTTATGCGACAGGTATGACTCTTATCCCTTGAAGGGCTGTAGTGGTGATGAGCGAGAGATGGGCAAATCCCTGGCAGACATCATCTCCAGGAGGGAAAAACATGTAATTGCAGAGGGCCAGGAGCCAGCTAACTTCTGGGTCAATCTGGGAGGCAAGACACAGTATGCCAACAGCAAGAGGTACCACACTTGATCCCTTGGTTTTATAGTTCCCTAAGGGCCCTATTCAACTGAACTCAGTTAGCGAGTTTAAATGTAATTTATTCATAAACCCATTGTACTAGACAGCAAAACACTGTCTAGTACAATGTAACTGAAAATGACATCCCCTTCTGATGCCTTCTGCCTGGATCGTCTGTGGTCTCTACCAAGGCTTCAGGAAGAGCACAACAACATCACCCCACGTCTCTTCGAGTGCTCCAATCAGACAGGCCGCTTCCTGGCCACGGAGGTCACCAACTTTAACCAGGACGACTTGGACGAAGATGACATCATGCTGCTGGACATCTGGGATATGGTGAATACCTGACTTTTTAACCCTGGAATCTAAACTGATGTGCTGTGTTTCCCCGTTGTTTCAGTTTGGTCTTCAGGCAGGATACTACTGTACTGTCTTTTGGTCGTCTCTATCAATTAGTGCTGAGCGATTAGTGCTTTTTGGGGTTGGTTTGGTTTCAGTTAGATTATTAAGATATAATCACGGTTTTCCATTTCGGTTTTCGATTACTTGGGTTGAATGCTGTAACACAGAACAAAACAATGAATTAAAGTTCCATGATGGTAGTGACTTCTCATTACTGCTTATTCCTTTATTAACCATAATTTATTCACATTACTTCATAAAATATTTCAGTTGAGGTGTATATTACATATGTTTTATTTGATGACTTCATTATTTCACTCCAAGTCATCATCTCATCTCTATAGAGCTGCTGCCTATGCTGTCTGACAAAATCACTCTTTTGTAGATCTTCAAAGTGAATAAAGCATACTTTTATGACTGCTGAATACCAACTATAAATCACTTTGATAATGTCTTTTCAGGTAGAGATGCCTCGCGAAGCAACAGCTGCTCTCTATGTGCCCTCACGATTGCGCATTCTTGTCCCTTCCGTATCAGGCTAAAAGAAACACAGACAAACAAAAGATTATGGTCGTTGTAGTTAATTATCACGCTTTGTGCACTAAACTAGGTAGATTATTGGACTGTTGGAAACTTCAACACCCTACTACATCGCACAGTTGAGGCTAGATCTGATTTATCTCTAGAGAAACTGTGCAATGTGCGCATTGAGCTCACAAAAAAATGGAATTCAAATAATTGAACCACTGTCAGTCAATTAGTTGTTTTAAAAAACAAAAATAAAAGACATTTCGGTTAATCGATCAGCACTACCATCAATCTACGATCTGGAGGTTTGGTTCTTTTAAAACACAAGAGGTCCTCTTCCTCCTCAGGTGTTCCTGTGGTTGGGCAAGGGAGCTAATCAAATAGAGAAGGAGAATGTGGTCCCCACGGCACATGAGTACCTGAGGACCCACCCAGGTGGTCGAAGTATGGACACCCCCATCGTGCTGGTCAAACAGGGCTTTGAGCCTCCCACCTTCACAGGCTGGTTCCACGCCTGGGACCCACACATGTGGAGTGTATGTAGCATGCTTTGTAGTCAGGATAATTATGAGATGATAATACATATTGTAAGAGGGTCAAATACGTATGACAAGCCTAACAATGCATTCTAACTGCATAATGATGCGTTACACCGCTTGGCTTCAGGCAGTGTTACCAAAGTCTCTTTACTCAGGGCACAAAAGATTGAATTAAACAAGCTGCTTTGCTTTCTATATCTACAGGGAGGGAAATCCTACCAGGAGTTGAAGGCTGAGCTTGGGGACGCCACTGACATCATCCAGATCACCGTGGTGAGTCTCTAATCCACCAATAAAGTTCCCAAAGGTCTAGCTACCATTTGACCAGGTGTTCTAACCTAGCCCAGTCATTTACAAACAATTATTGCATCATCATAGAAACCACAGTCAGATATTATTTTCTGCTCTGGTTAAATGAATGGTCTGTTGTCTGTTTATGGCTACAGGACAGAACCACATCCAACTCCACTCAAAAGAACTCCAAGAACATTGGAGAACCACTGCTGTCCCCCACCGTTGGGGCCACCTTCCCTGCAGACAAGCTGTTGAACCGCCAGACAGAGGACCTGCCCGATGGGGTTGACCCCACCAAGAAGGAGGTAAAATAACAATGGATCTCCATGATTGGTCTCTCGCCAGTCTGTACTTCAGTGTAGCTGTCAGCTAAATTCCTGATTATTGTAGTCAGTCACTCATCTATTTTAACATGTACTATACCATACCTCGATCTTTTCCAGGAGTATCTGTCCAATGATGACTTTGCTCTGATCCTGGGTGTGTCCCGGGTAGAGTTCTACTCCATGCCCACCTGGAAGCAGCAGAATCTGAAGAAAGAGAAGGGTCTGTTCTAGGAGAAGAATATCTACACCTCAGGTCTTATTTTGACAGAGTAAAATGGCAGCGTGCTGTTGTCAAATCACACTGTATCTCCTCAAATACTCTCCTGGGAATCTATTTCATAGGGAGTTTGGAATGCAAGAACTATATATATATCTTAATTCTGTATCTTGAATTTGCACCGTTATTCGTGCATCCTTAAACTCCAGAAATATTGCCCCTGCGTAGACTTTGCATCATTCCAAATTAGATCCACTAAAACAAAAGTATAGGGAGAATTTCAGACATGGTTAACACTAGCACTGTTTTTTTGAGGTGTCAAAATTAGGCCCCTCATGTTTTGTCATCTAGCCTTGCAATTCACACGTTCTCAGATTGACTAACAGTAGGTTAGTTATCAAATTATTGCGCTTTAGGATTGTTTTTGTTTGTTTCTCAAATGTTGCTGTTGTAATTTAAATAATCAAGTTAGGAAGAGGAAAAGTGTAGGTGATAGGAATAATTATATACGATTTGTTATCTGACATTTATCATAGACACAGTAAGCAGCACCTTTCCCCTGAATTTCTACTTGTGTCACTGAATTCTACCTGGATATGTAATGTAGGTGTCAAGCATTTAAGATTAAGCAGGAGATGATATTGGTTCTATACTTTATTTTCACAATGAGCCTTAACATTGAAAATGTATCTTTGTACTGCCAATATTCAGAGGACCGCAAGGGCTTAGTTATATGTTGTAATGCAGAAATATAAAGATTAGTTACTTCATATGCTTTATAATATAAATGTTTAGATCTAATGTATCAATGAAATTCAAGATTGTCAAATGGGGATAGCTACTGCGGTATTTCGTTTTTGCTATGTTGGATAAACACAGATTAATATGTCTTTATATGAAGACCCTTCAGATGCCATGCTGAATGGCAGTCAATAAAGATAATATTCCCCCCTTTGTTTAAGTTCAATACCTTCAGCAAATCATAATAACTAAAATTGGATGTGAAAAGAAATAGCAAAGTGTGGTAAAATACAGTTATTAATCAGTTCCCATGCTTTTAAAAAACGGTTCTGTTCAGTAACAGTATAAATCACTTTCGTTTCCAGTTCAGATTCTGTTCCTCTAATAATTTCTCTGTTCTGTTCCCTGAACCGGTTCCAACTCCTGCCTTTACTTGTATAAAAGCTGTGGATATAAACGTGGTTAGTTGACATACACTCTGAATGGCCTGAATGATAAATCCCATATTGGTCTTTCACAGTCAGGCCAACCTCTGTACTGTGCAAGTAGGCTAAAGGTAGACCTACTATTGAAACTGTAAAATTTTGTGAGGGTCTAGATGAATCTCTTCAGCCTCCTGAGGTTGAAGAGGCGCTGTTGTGCCTTCTTCACCACACTGTCTGTGTGGGAGGACCATTTCAGATTGTCAGTGATGTGTACGCCAAGGAACTTGAAGCTTTCCACCTTCTCCACTGCGGTCCCGTCAATGTGGATGGGGTGTGCTCCCTCTGCTGTTTCCTGAAGTCCACGATCAGCTTCTTCATTTTGTTGACATTGAAGAAGAGGTGAGGGCCCTGTCTCGTCATTGTTGGTAATCGTCTGCAAACTTGATGATTGAGGCGTGAGTGGCCATGCAGTCATGGGTGAACAGGGAGTACAGGAGTGGGCTGAGCACTCACCCTTGTGGGGCCCCTGTGTTGAGGATCAGCGAAGTGGAGGTGTTGGTTCCTACCTTCACCACCTGGGGGGGCCCGTCAGGAAGTCCAGGACCCAGTTGCACAGGGCGGGATTCAGACCCAGGGCCCCGAACTTAATGATGAGCTTGGAGGGTACTATGGTGTTGAAGGCTGAACCATAGTCAATGAACAACATTCTTACGTAGGTTTTCCTCTTGTCCAGATGGGATAGGGCAGTGTATGTTACTGTCCCTGATTTCTCTCTGGAAGGAGATCCTCGCACTTAGCTCGTCCACTTTATTGTCCAGAGACTGAACATCAGCGAGTAATATACTCGGAAGTGGTGGATGGTGTGCACGCCTCCTCAGTAGAAGTCCACTCCGAATACCTTTTCTCTGCCAAAGGCGTCTTGGAGCAGCCTCTGGGATAAGTTCAATTGCCCGCTCTTTTTGTGTTATTACATACAGCCGAAAATATCTTTTGGATATCAGAGTGACCGTAACTCACCAGCATTACTACCAGGAATACGACTTTCCCGAATTGGTTCCAAATCGTAATGCTGGTGAGTTACCGCCGCTCTGATACACAAAAGTTATTTCCGGCTGTATGTAATAACACAAAATAACGTTCTGGGCTAATAATGTAGGAAATAACACACAAAAAAACTAAATACTGCAATGTTGCTTAGGAGCTAGAAGCAGAGCTACCATGTCTGTTGGCGCCATCTTCCTGTCAAGTCTTCCTGTAGGGATGAATGGTGTCACGTGATCGATGGAATTATCCATTTATATAATCTATGGTGCGAAACCGTTGGAGGATATCTACAGACCCCACCTTAACGACAGGGTGAAAGGTTAAACAGGAATGTCAGATATCTCAGTGATGAGATATGATGGCCACACCTCTCTCCCACACACCCAATGATAGACACTGACCTGTACACCTGAGTGATAGACAGACGTGACACACACCTCACACACACCTGACCCACCATCTTCTCGTCCAGGCTCTCCATATGTCAGGCCTCCCGGCATGTGATCCAGCCGCAGAGGACGGTGGGATGGCGGGCCACTGTGTTGAAGCCACATATCTTATACCATATGTCTCTCCAGGCCCCACCCTCTGACTGAGAGTGCTGGTATACCTCTTCATCCTCCCCTGCGTCCCACACCAATTGGATCCTGACCCATTCGTGGGACCAGAACCTGTCCTCGAATCGCAGGTAGATCTTGTCCAATATGCATCGGCCTTGGACTTTGGGAAGGCTTGCTTGAACATGGCTGCCACATTCTCTTTCTGAAAGCCTAAAGGGATGGTCACGATGAGTTGGTCTGCAGTAAAGCACTGGTCCCCCTGGCACAGCACTCTGGCTGGATGGGTGTGGCTCTCCTTCTCCACAGCCCATTGGATACTGTGTACTGGTCTGTCACACAGCATGGCTCCAGAGTTAAGGCTGTCCAGGAGAGTGTCTGCCAGGACCCAGAGAGTTGAAAAAGTCCCCTTTCCAAGGCCATGTAGTGACCCAGCTGCAAGGGAGGACCTGGCCTCATCCGTGCATTTGCTCCTCTTGCACCACTCAAACACCCCTGGGCAGTCCTCTAAGGCCGGAGGGGGGCAACTGGGTGACCTCCTCGTCCAAGTAGCCTCTCAAGCTCTGGGTGGTATGCCTCATCTCCGAATAAAAAGCGCTAGAGGTGAGAACCTACTGAAGAGGGCACATACCTGCTCCACCTCATCCAACAGCAGCTGCCTCCCGCTCTCCTCGAAGAACAAGTACCTAGGGGTGACGTAGACCTGCAGCCACATGATGCTAGCTGAGCCCCGCTACCTGGGTTAGCAGGAAGAGAGCAGTGGTGGCTGGTTGGAGGCGATAGAGGACGATATGCTCATTGTAATTGCTGGAATAGAATAAATGGAACGGTATCAAACAAATGGACCCCACATGACTCCGTTCCATTGATTCCATTCCAGGCATTACAATGAGCCTGTCCTCCCATAGCTCCTCCCATCAGCCTCCCCTGGAAGAGTGGATTGTCCTCCTGGATCCAGTTGGCCCCCAGCTCAATGATATTCTGGACAAAGGGTTTGGTGGTGTGGACGCGGCCTCCAGGCCTGCTCATAGCCTCCAGGACTTGGACCTGCTGAAAGCCTGCTTTGACCAGGGTGGATGCTGCAAATAAGCCTGCTACATCAGCACCAACAACCACCAGAACTGTGCTCACTCATTCTGCAGTAAGCTGTCTCCTGGGGGAAGTAGGTGAGAAGGGTAAGGTACCGTTTTTGCCCTGTCACCATAGAATTGCTTGGGACACATACCAAACAACTCTTTACTAATGCATGCTGTACTTCTACAACTGTGTAACAATAATAGACAATTCCAGTTGCTCAACAGTTTAGCCCAAACTGTATCCATGTTTTCCATATTTAGAGGCTATTCTATGATTTTCCAAAAGTTGCATGACTGTATTAGCATTTTTTACATTCAACATCACTCCGTCAAGGGAAATATGCAGTGCCTTTAAAAGGTATTCATACCCCTTGACTTTTTGGGAGAAATGGGAGAAACTCCCCAAATACAGGTGTGCCAAGCTTGTAGCGTCATACCCAAGAAGACTCAAGGATGTAATCGCTGCCAAAGGTGCTTCAACAAAGTACTGAGAAAAGGGTCTGAATACTTATGAAAATGTAATATTTCAGTTGCAAAAATGTATAAAATCCTGTTTTCGCTTTGTCATTATCGGTTATTGTGTGTAGATTGAAGAGGGAAAAACATGTATTCATCAATTTTAGAATAAGGCTGTAACGTAACAAAATGTGGAAAAGTCAAGGGGTCTGAATACTTTCCGAATGCACTGTATATGTAATTTCTACCACACCCAGGTGGTAATGCGTATACTGTGTATAATTTATATTGATTGATTTGTTGTAGATAGGGAAATAGATATGATTGTTGTAATAAAATCACCTCATTACCTCAGTAGCACTCAATATTTAATCGTCACCTTATTCAGTCTCATCTGTAAGTTGTCAATTCTTGGTTATCTTCACGAACCCTGGCTAACAAGTTGAATCAGCAATACAACATTCGGTTTAATTATTTATTTACTAAATACCTAAATAATCACACAGAATTACATCTACACAGAATGGATCATACAATGATTACAAATTATGTCATAAAGGAAAATGTCCCTGGCGGACGGAACAGATATGACAGCTGGTTACACAAAGAAAGGGGGTTGGGTTTTGAATGAAAGAGCGGGAAGACTGAGGAACAAAAATACTTTGTGTCTCTATCGGGCCGTAGGCAACTATGCTATCGTAAATACAGTATCTTAAGCATTCTAAATAACCGCCCATTTGAAAAAGGAAAATGCAATAAATATTTACTCTGAGCTGCGCTTCGGTAGATTGGCCGTAGATAGAAGGCTGGGTTGTCCAGCATGGATCTCTTGTCCTCTGAAGAATGTCTAGTGGTGAACTGGAGCGTGCTAACGCAACGGCTAGGAGGTATCACTTCTTTAGTGAATAAGAGTTCAAAGTTCATTCCAAGTTGCCATACTTTAAGCTCATGCTATATTCTGGCTGGTATAGTCGAAATTCATCCTTTCGGCGTGTGGATCGCTATCTTCACGTTGAAATTCGATGCTAATTTCGTTAGGTTCTTGTCGTTCAACCAGAGCTCACGCTGAGGTTGGCTTAGTTCTGTTGGTGATCTTGTCCTTTTAACGTGGGGACCGCCGTCCTCTCGTCCTTGGAACACAAAGTTGGATTTTTGTCAACGGGCTTATATCGGGGTGAAGAGAAAGGTGTGTTTCATAGTTTACAACCAATGTCTGTTCACTTGGGCTGGGCCTCTGAGTGAGCAAAGTTTCTCTATGACAAACCGTTCTCTCATTTAAGAAGCTAAAATTACATTGAATCTTTTCACAGATAGTTTCATATTTAAACATTTAAATTGCACAACAATTCCATGTGAATCTGATAACTAGAATGTGTCGACTTTCCAAGATACAGTTTGTCATCCTGTCATTAGTAGTAACGTCTCAGAAAACAACTGATCTGAGATCATATTCATTAAGTACCAATGCATATTTTCAACTGGTTGGATTACCGAAATATGGTTCCGTTTTCCACCTTTTGATGTTACCAGACTCTATGTTACAAAGGCTTTACAAGAGTCAACTCTATAAAGTAGAGAGAGAGAAAAGGGGAAAGGTATTTATGGGGGTCATAAACCTCCCCCAACAGGCCAACGTCATGACAATGGCTATCTGGGGAAAATGACAGAAATATATGATTCCCTGAATAGTACGATCACAGCCATTATCAGATATTGTTTCTAGACAAATCAAAGATAAATATAATACTGGTTAAAGGGTGTTTCAATAACTTTTAATTTCTGAATTTCAAATCCCCAATCAAGCCCATTAACCAGATTACCCTGGATACCAGACTTAGATGAGTGAAATCTCAGTTGTAGAATGTTGTGATTGATGAGAATTAATTAACAAAATCTATTGACATTCAGAATGGATTGAACTGAACATCCTGTACTATAGTTTTGTGACCAGAGACAAATCTTCAAAGGCATAGTATTCATTTATACAGATGGTACATAAATTCACAGTCTTTATTTATAGGATCCTTCACTTTACACTGCGACCTGTATGCTCTCGTTGGCTGGCCCTCGCTTCATACTCGTCGCCAAACCCACTGGCTCCAGGTCATCTACAAGACCCGGCTAGGTAAAGTCCCCCCTTATCTCAGCTCGCTGGTCACCATAGCAGCACCCACCTGTAGCACGCGCTCCAGCAGGTATATCTCTATGGTCACCCCCAAGGCCAATTCCTCCTTCGGCCACCTCTCCTTCCAGTTCTCTGCTGCCAATGACTGGAACGAACTACAAAAATCTCTAAAAATGGAAACACTTATCTCCCTCACTAGCTTTAAGCACCAGCTGTCAGAGCAGCTCACAGATTACTGCACCTGTACATAGCCCATCTATAATTTAGCCCAAACAACTACCGCTTCCCCTACTGTATTTATTTATTTATATTGCTCCTTTGCACCCCATTATTTCTACTTTGCACTTTCTTCCACCACAAATCTACCATTCCAGTGTTTTACTTGCTATATTGTATTTACTTCGCCACCATGGCCTTTTTTGCCTTTACCTCCCTTATCTCGCCTCATTTGCTCACATTGTATATAGACTTATTTTCTCTACCGCATTATTGACTGTATGTTTGTTTTATTCCATGTGTAACTCTGTGTTGTTTGTGTCGCACTGCTTTGCTTTATCTTGGCCAGGTCGCAATTGTAAATGAGAACTTGTTCTCAACTTGCCTACCTGGTTAAATAAAGGTGAAATAAATACAAAATGTGCAGCTACTGCAGTTGTTTGACGCTGTCGATAATTGTACTTCCTGGTGACTGGTATGTTACTGCCATCTGCTGGACATTATTGCAGCATCCCTGACAGGTACCAATGACTGATTTTGTGACTGATCAACCACAATGTGCTGTTTTGGTGCACCTGTATGAAGTTAAACATCCACATAAGAAATTGAACAACTTCACAGATTTTTTTTTTTAAAGCAGGCCTACTCACACAGAGGGGGACGCAGATATCAAGAACTACAACATCACTGTAGTGAATTTATTGACAGAAATAGAAAATACTTTCCATAGTAAGAAAATACATTTTCATCAACAAAATAGAGAATAGTTTGGTCTAGATATAGTTTGGTCTAGATATAGCAATTCGTATTGCACATAATAATATGCCATTGTAAAGCCTTTTCAGAATTACCAACATAAGTAGGGAATTAAAGCTGAGCCCCAGAAACGACGAAAACAAACCTTCAATACAACAGTATTAGGTTGGAGTGTAACAAGTTGCCATTTCAGTCCGGCTTCCCCCTGCGTTCAATACAATGTCAAACTATTTATGTAGGTTTATTTCAATTCAACGATAGATATATTGAAGGCCTTTATAGCATTGCTACTTGAGTACATGGCTATCACCCAGCTTTAACAACTCAAAGTGCAGCTTTGTTTTGTTCTCTCCATGAAGTGCAGATTGACTTGTCTGTCTGCTACTAAGACGGTGCGATTGAGGGCTTTCACCTCTCCTATGCTGGGGTCCGGTCTGATTTCAAACAGCTTGATTATCTGGGGGAGAGAAAATATATATTTTTGTCATTGTCTGGGTCTCTTCAGGGGTAGCCATGTTCACTTAACATCCATGTCCGATAGGCTCATTGACCACACCAAGTTCATGCCTCCACCACCTACCACAAATGTATGAAACCATACACCCTAGGGTATACACACTATTGGAATTTGCTGCAGTAGCTTACACATGTACAGTATGTTCTGTTTTTGTATTTTAATGTAATTCACGGCAAAGTGTGATTATAATGTCCACCTAGGCCTTCATTGTATTTGTAACTGAAAAGCAATGGGAGGGAAGCAATTTGTAACTGAAAAGCAATGGAAGCCAAGGCAAACTTTTCATTGTGGGACTACCCAATGGACAATACACGTTTCTTCAATACTTTTAATAAGTAGCTTGATGATGGTGAGTTCAAAGTTGCCAACTTGCCGCGCAAGACAAGTAGCCTGTTATTGCACAGCTTGGTCAAGCATCTACAGCAGTGTATATAAAAGCATTTGGTTCACCTGTCGGGATCACATTCAGGCTGCAGTTGATTGAAAATATGACCGCTCCTCTGTGAACATTGGCTACGGAGGATAATAAGGTAGGCTATGAGTTGTTCCAATAGTTTGTTAACAGTAGAATAGGTCTAGTAGGCTACAATCGCATGTAGCCTAGTGATTGAAGTAGCCTAGCTTGCTAGAACTGTTGATCAACTCTGCTATCCGCTGTGCTGCTATCCACATTCTATACTTTTCCCTCAGGTATAAAATCTCTGGCTCTTACCCGTGACAGAGCCAAGTACATCTCCAGTTCAGCTATACGACGACCTACACAGCCCCGAACCCCAAACCCAAACGGTATAGAGCCAAATGGGTTTGGTCGAACTCGGCCGTCCCTCAACCATCGTTCGGGCTTGAACTTCGATGGTTCTGGGAATGTCTTTTCATCCTGGCTGATGGCGTAGTGACACATTGTAAACGAAGTCTACAGGCACAAGACATCAGGGAGGGAATTAATTGCTACAGCACTTCTTCGACAAAGACATGATTTACATTCATTCAAATGGTGTTTTCTTTTAATGGTCGGGCCATGTTTAGGCCATTAAAGTGAATATGTTGATTGTTCCCCTAAAGCTAGACTAACCTTCTTGGTAAAGAAATGTCCTCCAATTATGATATCATTCTCTACCATGATACGTGCATTCATCGGGACCACAGGGTACATTCTGGTAAACAGGACATACGGAAAAAATGGTGTTATAGAAAGGTAATGGAACTTTCAAGAACTCAATCCTTTCCAAAGAAAATATCAATGCTGACATACAAGAGCTAAATTAGGCAATCATACTCATGATGTATACCCCCTCCCCCCACCCCACCAACCCCCCGTGCATGTTTTGTTTTTTGCCCTATGACTACACAGCTGTAGTGTTAAGTTAAAAACCAAAAAGCTTGGTCCTGGAGGGGACCAAACCCTGATGTACCCGACCACTTCCACAGTTCTTACCTCAGTGTTTCCTTTATGACGGCCTTGAGGTACGGCATACGGTTAACGTCTTGGGCAGATGGAATCTTGTCTCCTGGTATGCAGTGGGACACCTCCTGATAAAGGGTGTCCTGCGCATTGGGGTCCCTGGACAGCAGGTGCATGGCCCACATCATAGTATTGGATGTCTTCAAGTGTGACAACAACAACAGTGTTAGTGAATACAAGCCCTTACGCTACAACACATTGAGATTGTAGTGAAGCTCCATGGATTTGCTAACCGTGTCCACTCCAGCCAATAACAGCTCAGCGACGCTGCCGTACACCTCTTTGTTGGTCATCTTGGTGTTGGAGAGGAGGTACGTTAAATATTCTCCCTCGACTTCCTGGTCTGTTTCCACTCGCTTCTGAATTGCCTCCATCTTCATGTCAATCAACTTCCCAGCTGAAAAAGTCCAGCATTATCTACCTCAGGGGTTCCCAAACGTTTTCACTTCCAGCATTCGGGAACATCCCGTGCCAACCCCTGCGGGTCTATTTCTATGGGCACAAGCACTGTTCATGACACAAACTGTTCACACCCCTCTTGTTGGTGGAGATAATTTAGCTGTTTTAAAGCAAATTTTCTTGCAATTCTATACATTTTGCCATGTCTAATGTGTATTCTTGTGATATTTCAATGGATAAAAAATGACAACAAAATCTAAGCGCTAAAAAAACAATATAAAAAACGGGCTAGTTGATCTGGACATTTCTGACAATAAATATCTCTAAGGTTTTCAATGGCTGATATGACAGGAGGAAAACTGATGATGCTCTACCCAATTTTGAAATTGCACCTTGTGCATTCTGCTAGAGGAAGAGGAAGTTTAAAGCTGGACTGCGTTGCTTAAAATGTTGTTTTTATATATATATATATATGTTTTGTTGTTGTTGTTGTTGTTGTTGTTGTTGTTGTTTATAATGTACTTTTTGGGGGGGGGCCATGCCGACCCCCAAAGAACCACTGATCTACGTGACCTAATAGGTCCAATATCACAATGCACTCTCCAATCCAATGCTTTTTAAATTATTGAAAAGGTATGAACAAGTGACGGAATGTCTTGTCCTAAATAACTCACAGAATTTGAAGATGCCCTCCCAGCCAGCGATGTAGCGCCTGTAGATTGGCAGGATGTTGCGGCTCCACTTAGGTAGCATGGCCACCGGCATGCTGTAGGAGAACATCTGAGCGATGGAGTCGATGAAGTCCTGCGTCTCTACCGGGATCTCTTCCTCCAGACAGCCGATCCGTGTCTCAAACAGGATGGAAGAGATTCCTGAAGAACAGAGATTAGATATTTATCACTGAAACAGATGCAGGCAATTCTCATTTGATGGACCAGAGCTGTATGTAGTAACTTACTTTCACTAAAACCAACCCTCACAAAAGTATTTTGCTTTAAATGCTGTAAAGACCCACATATTCTGAAAGACATCAGGCTTTCCTCTCATAGGGACATTTGTTCATAGCAAGGCAAATCAAAAAGCACAAAATATCAAACAAGATAACAAAATATAAGGTAAAAATATTTGGCAAAAAGTAGGTGTGGAGGAGGAAGGAAGAGAACAACTGAAAATGTCAAAACAAACATCTTCACATTTTCAGATTTTTGTAAATATTAAATAACCGGTAAGATGACCGTATAGCAGTAAGTAGCAGTAGAAATATTGTTGTCCATTAGTTTACTCCAGTTAGGGTGAAGATGGTAGGGTAACGGGGAAAAGTGTAGAGAAAAAAAACACTTAATAAAGGGATTAAAAATTATGCCAATACTTACATTGATAGAACCTACAATCTATCTGCAATATTAAAGCTGGTCTTAAAATTTTAAATATAAACTGTGTATCTGTGTCCGCTATTGCTGTCCATTGGCTGGTTCAGGAGCCAGTTTGGTCCAGAGGCGGTCCCAGAAGGCAGGCTGCAGGGCCGGGTCCTGGGGCTAGTCCAGGTAGGTCCTGGTCTTGACCAGCCTGGCCAGCCTGTGGTGGGTAGAGAGCTGACGAGGAGGGATGTCCTCCAAGAAGGCCAGGATGAGGATGTCCCTGTGCCCCACCAGCAGATGGAGGGTGGCCAGTCACAGCTCCAAGGAGCACCAGTTACTGCGTCGGTAGTGATGACTCACCAGACGCCACTGCCATAGACGCTGTCTGTGATGTTTTCCACAATGACCTTCACAACAAGTCCCTGTTGTGCAGACTGAGACGCAGGAACGGAGAACTTCTCTGCTTGAGGCCTGGCAGCAGTTGCTACACCACCCAGTGTTCATCTCTGCCGCTATATGACACAAAGGCATTGTAGCGGTATCGCTCCCTGGGGTTGGGCCTCCGCACGGCCTCCTCCATGACAGCCGCAAATGATTTGGCAGAGGGCCAGCAGGTAGTCTCCAGCCAGCTGATTGAGCAGGACCACAAGTATGAAAAGGAGCAGGCTCATGGAAGTGCATATGAAGAGGATAAAGCCCATGTCCAGGGAAGAGTTGGCCTCTTGGTGAAACTCTGAATGCCATCTTAATTGTTGCACGTATTGCCAGCTCCCCAGCATGCCATATGATGACCTGGATTTGTCTCTGACCCCTGGCCCCAGTTCTCAAGCCAGGCGTTCTCACAGCTGCAGTGCAGGCGAGGATAGTAGAACTCCACATACCTAAGGCTGGTCAGGTTCTGGGAAGTTCTCCATCACACTAAACTCCTCTGTCACGTCCACATATAGGAGCCTGAGGAAGTGCAGGTCTATGCTCAACTCCTCCCCCAGAGGAAGGATTCTACAGTAGATCAGACTCAAGCTCTCCAGCCTGGTCAGGTCATTGTAACATGACGCCCAGTGCTGGCTGAGCGATGAGGTCCACGTTCATTAGCTTCAGATCACTTAGCTGCACTAGTGTTTTTAGGTCAGTCAGGTCCAAACTCTGTCGAGGAAACCAACTGAAATTCAAACTCCTGTAGGGAGGTGAAGTACAGGTCAAAGAAGTCAGACCCACACAGGAGTATTCCTGTCTTGACATTGAGGTAGACAACTGACCGAAAGCATGACCTCCAGCAGTCCTGGAAGATCACAGTCGACGGAGAGCTGAGTTAAGGCGAAACCTGGTTTTGGGGCTCTGTTGCTGACAATGATGATGGTAAGAGGACACCAGGAGCTAATGTTCATGTGAGTCAGACCTTGAGGGAAGACACCAAATATGTGTGTCAGATTCCCATTTGTCTCTAACTCACTGGTTGGAGGGTGAAAGTCCAAATGTACTTCAGCAAAGTAAGGTGGATGAATGCAGATGCTTCAATATGTATAAGTGGGTTATCATACAGCAGTAGGTTTCCAAGCTGTGCAGGCCAAATAAACTGTTCTCAGATGTTGCGTAGTTGTTCCTGAATTTAGGATTAAGTAACAACATTTGTGTCATTGAAAGTTTGCATCTCACAAATTGATTGAAAGGAAATGTTTTCCTCGTCCAAGTAAAAAGTATCTATTCTGCTGATTCTAGACTGCAGAAGCTGTCTGTCTGCTCACTAATGTCGGGCAAATCGACAGATGAAATGTTTTCAAAGCTTCTGAATGCTCCTTTCGATAAATTATGTGCAATAGGGAATTCATTTTTTTTTCAGATGATAGAAAGTGTCTGAGCAATATTGGTGTCTCAAAATGAAAATCCCCTTTGACTCAAAGTCCAGGGTCGTCAATGGCCGTGATATATCGACTATCCTGCATAGCAAATCAGAAAGCTCCTGTGTACAGCTGTTGACTGTGATTTTCTTCAAAACAGGGATTCCCCCATTGTGTCCATTACCATCACAGAAAGACCGTAGTTCTGAATGGACAGTTCCTCCATATTAGCCAGGTCACTGAATGTGTTGGTCGGAAGGGATGAATTGTAACACTGTAGCTCACAGAAAAGAGAAAGTGCCTTCACGCTGGACAGCCCCTTGAAGGGGCCAAGGAGAATCGGGGGCAGACAGCCTTTGACATTAAAGATCTCAAGGACGCGGAGTCAAGAGAGAGCGCCAGGCTACATCACATATGCATTCCTGATCTGAATACAGAGGGTCTGGTAGTGAGACAGGACAATGGATAGGTTGAGTTTGAGGTCACATACCGTTCATCCCAGAAAATGGCAGATAGGCTGTTGTAACGACAATCCATTGGGTGAAAGATATCCCAGGTCCAGACAGACTTATCATATAAGACACATTTATTACTCAACCAACCCCAGGATCCAATGATGCAAACTGCTAATTGTCTCAAATGAACACAGTGTAGCCTCATCTTTCTTGTGAGGTGGAGACACTGGTCAATCAAATCACATTGAATTTGTCACATGCACCGAATACAACAGGTGTAGGTAGACATCACTGTGAAATGCTTACTTACAAGCCTTTAACCAACAATGCAGGATTTTACAAATTTTTTAAGGAAGAAAATATTTGCAATTTTTTAAATAAACGAAGTAAGAAAAAGAAACACTAAATGTTATTAAAGAGACTATATACAGAGGGTACCGGTACTGAGTCAATGTGCCCAGGTACAAGTTAGTCGAGATAATTGAGGTAATGCAGTGCATTTGGAAAGTATTCAGACCCCTTGACTTTTTCCACATTTTGTTATATTACAGCCTTATTCTAAAATTGATTAAATCGTTTTTTCCCCTCATCAATCTACACACAATACCCCATAATGACAAAGCAAAAACAGTTTTTTGAAATTTTTGCAAATTTAACTGAAATATTACATTTACATAAGTATTCAGACCCTTTACTGAGTACTTTGTAGAAGCACCTTTGGCAGCGATTACAGCCTCGAGTCTTCTTGGGTATGACGCTACAAGCTTGTCACACCTGTATTTGAGGAGTTTCTCCCATTATTCTCTGCAGATCCTCTCAAGCTCTGTCAGGTTGGATGGGGAGTGTAACTGCACAGCTATGTTCAGGTCTCTCCAGGGATGTTTGATCAGGTTCAAGTCCGGGCTCTAGCTGGGCCACTCAAGAACATTCAGAGACTTGTTCCGATGGTCAACCTTCGCCCCTAGTCTGAGGTCCTGAGCGCTCTGGAGCAGGTTCATCAAGGATCTCTCGGTACTTTGCTCCGTTCAACTTTCCCTCAATCCTGACTAGTCTCCCAGTCCCTGCCGCTGAAAAACATTCCCACAGCATGATGCTGCCACCACCACGCTTTACCGTAGGGATTGTGCCAGGTTTCCTCCTGACGTGACGCTTAGATTTCATGCCAAAGAGTTCAGTCTTTGTTTCATCAAACCAGAGAATCTTTCTCATAGTCTGAGTGTCCTTTAGGTTCCTTTTGGCAAACTCCAAGCGGGCTGTTACATGCCTTTTTACTGAGGAGTGGCTTACGTCTGGCCACTCTAACATAAACGCTTGTTTGGTGGTGTCACGTCCTGACCATAGAGAGCTCTTATTTTCTATGGTAGAGTAGGTCAGGGTGTGACTGCGGGGTTTATCTAGTTTATTTCTTTCTATGTTGGGGTTTTTGTATGATTCCCAATTAGAGGCAGCTGGTCATCGTTGTCTCTAATTGGGGATCATATTTAAGTAGTTGTTTTTCCCACCTGTTTTTGTGGGATATTATTTTGAGTTAGTGCATGTTGCACCTCTGTCGTCACGGTTTGTTGTTTTGTTTATAGTATGTCTTGCTAAGTTTCACATATTAATAAAGATGTGGAACGATATTCACGCTGCGCCTTGGTCCTTCTCTACAAACGGACGTGACAGGTGGAGTGCTGCAGAGATGGTTGTACTTTTGGAAGGTTCTCCCATCTCCACAGAGGAACTCAGGAGCTCTGTCAGAGTGACCATCGGGTTCTTGGTCACCTCCCTGACCTAGGCCCTTCTCCCCCGATTGCTCAATTTGGCCGGGTGGCCAGCTCTGGTAAGAGTCTTGGTGGTTCTAAACTTCTTCCATTTAAGAATGATGGAGCCCACTGTCTTCTTGGGGACTTTCAATGCTGCAAAAGAATGTTGGTACCCTTCCCTAGATCTGTGCCTTGACGCAATCTGTCTCTGAGCTCTATGGACAATTCCTTCGAGTCTCAAAGCAAAGGGTCTGAATAGCTATGTAAATAAGGTATTACTGTTTTTTATTTTTAATAAATTCGCAAACATTTCTAAAAACCTGTCATTATGGGGTGTTGTGTGTACATTGATGAAGAAAATGCGTATTTAATCAATTTAAGAATAAGACTAACGTAACAAAATGTGGAAAAAGGGAAGGGGTCTGATTATTTTCCAAGTGCACTGTATGTACATGTTGGTAGGGGTAATGTGACTATGCATACTGTAGATAATACCTAGACTTGGCGCTCCAGTACCGCTTGAAGTGCAATAGCAGAGAGAACAGTCTATAACTTGGGTGGCTGGAGTCTTTGACATTTTTACATTTACATTACATTTAAGTCATTTAGCAGACGCTCGTATCCAGAGCGACTTACAAATTGGTGCATTCACCTTATGATATCCAGTGGAACAACCACTTTACAATAGTGCATCTAAATTAAATCTTTTAAGGGGGGGGGGGTTAGAAGGATTACTTTGTCCTATCCCAGGTATTCCTTAAAGAGGTGGGGTTTCAGGTGTCTCCGGAAGGTGGTGATTGACTCCGCTGTCCTGGCGTCGTGAGGGAGCTTGTTCCACCATTGGGGTGCCAGAGCAGCGAACAGTTTTGACTGGGCTGAGCGGGAACTGTGCTTCCTCAGAGGTAGGGAGGCGAGCAGGCCAGAGGTGGATGAGGTCCTGGATGGCGGGAAGCTTGGCCCCAGTGATGTACTGGGCCGTACGCACTACCCACTGTAGTGCCTTGCAGTCGGATGCTGAGCAGTTGCCATACCAAGCGGTGATGCAACTAGTCAGGATGTGCAGCTGTATAACTTTGAGTATCTGAGGGCCCATGCCAAATATTTTCAGTCTCCTGAGGGGGAATAGGCATTGTCGTGCCCTCTTCGTGACTGTCTTGGTGTGTTTGGACCATGATAGTTTGTTAGTGATGTGGACACCAAGGAAGTTGAAGTTCTCGACCCGCTCCACTACAGGTTCATGTGAATGGGGGTGTGCTCGGCCCTTCTTTTCCTGTTGTCCACGATCGGCTCCTTTATCTTGCTCGCATTGAGAAAGAGGTTGTTGTCCTGGCACCACACTGCCAGGTCTCTGACCTCCTCCCTATAGGCTCTCTCATTGTTGTTGGTGATCAGGCCTATCACCGTTGTGTAGTCAGAAAACTTAAATGATGGTGTTGTAGTCATGCGTGGCCACTCAGTCATGGGTGAACAGGGAGTACAGGAGGGGACTAAGCACGGACCCCTGAGGGGCCCCCGTGTTGACAATCAGCGAGAAAGATGTGTTGTTGCCTACCCTTACCACCTGGGGGCAGCCCGTCAGGAAGTCCATGATCCAGTTGCAGAGGGAGGTGTTTAGTCCCAGGGTCCTTCACTTTGTGATGAGCTTTGAGGGCACTATGGTGTTGAACGCTGAGCTGTAGTCAACGAACAGCATTCTCACATAGATAGGTGTTCCTTTAGTCCAGGTGGGAAAGGGTAGTGTGGAGTGCAAGAGAGATTGCATCATCTTTGGATCTGTTGGGGTGGTATGCGAATTGTAGTAGGTCTAGGGTTGCTGGGAAGATGGTGTTGATGTGAGCCACGACTAGCCTTTCAAAGCACTTCATGGCTACAGATTTGAGTGCTACGGGGCAGTAGTCATTTAGGCAGATTACCTTGGCATTCTTTGGCACAGGGACTATGGTGGTCTGCTTGAAACATGTAGGTATTACAGACATGGGCTGGGACAGGTTGAGAATGCCAGTTGATCAGCGCATGCTCTGAGTACGCATCCTGGTAATCCATCTGGCCCTGCAGCCTTGTGAATGTTGACCTGTTTATAGGTCTTACTCACATTGGCTACGGAGTGCGTGATCACACAATTGTCACTGGGCAGCTCGCAGTTGGGTTTCCCTTTGTAATCCATCAAAGTTTTCAAGCCCTGCCACATCCAATGATGTGACGAGCGTCAGAGCCGGTGTATTAGGCTTCAATCTTAGTCCTGCTTTGCCTGTTTGATGGTTCGTCAGAGGGCATAGCGGGATTTCTTATAAGCGTCCGGATTAGTGTCAGATTAGCTCAGTGCGGATGTTGGCTGTAATCCATGACTTCTGGTTGGGATATGTACGTACAATCACTGTGGGGACAGCGTCATCGATGTACTTATTCACGAAGCCAGTGACTTCTCCTCAATGCCATTGGATGAATCCCATAACATATTCCAGTCTGTGCTAGCAAAACAGTCCTGTAGCTTATCATCCACGTCATCTGACCACTTCCATATTGAGAGAGTCACTGGTACTTTTTTTTTTTTTTTTTTTTTTTTAAATGTGGGCATTCGAGGGCATTATCACTTTTATACAACAGGTTACCAACATATTCAAATAATGATTGACATATTTTCATTAAATATGAAAGATTATTGATTAATGTATTCATACTATTTCATCCTTCCACAAGATAGAGTCCCGACACAAATCTGGGGTTGCTACCCAAGTCGGCTGATTGTTTGTTGGTTCCATTGCCATACTGGCTGGCAACAATCTTATCCCTTGCTTGCTAGCTAGCCTTCTACGGCTAACTTACAGACAAGTCCAACAGTGCAGCCAGAATATCAGCAAAGTAGCTGCATTTGTGTTTGTTTAAGCTGTTTCAATTTAAATGTATTTGGATATATCCATAACAATGAGCTAATGAGGCATGATTTCACCTGGCATATGTGCTCTCTCATAAGGACACTGTTGTTCAGAGAAGCTAGCCAACAACACAACTAACACAATCACTTCAAACTGAAGCTGGATAGACTGCAAACTAGCTGCATTTCATTTCATTTGACCTTTTTTCTTTTCTTTGTATATATCCATAAAAATGTGGCCAGCTGATTCATGATTTTGACTGGCTGAGAAACGTTGCCTGCCTGTCTGTCTCGTCCCGACTCCTGACATTTTCATTACTATGGGACAGCTGGAGATCGAATTTCAATATTGAAACAATGTTGTAAATGTCGGAGAGACAGACAGCAAGGTTTATACAAATCTCCACTTTTGAAAACGAAATGTTAGTCTAAATAAAATGTGAGATAATGTCTATATGCTTTTTATAGTGGAGATCAAGTTTATAAATTGCCTGGCTGGGCTGATGAGACAATGGATTGTGCTGTCAGATGGAAAAGAGTAACGTCATAGATTTAGCCGATGGTAAAACAGACACCGGCAGGAATTTGGTTTTAACCAATCAGCATGCAGGATTAGAACTCCCCGTTGTATAATTAAACATTACATAGTACAACTGATCATGACCTGGGGCTGTATATCCACAGTGTCACACCAGCCTTCTCTTTGGCTCCCCCTCCTGTTCAGCTCAGGCGTTCGGCGTCACCGACCTTCTAGCTGCTTCCGAACCTGCTGCTGGCAAACGCCCTTCACTCATCAACCCCGGACTTGTCTCGTCATCATTACACACACCTGGTTCCAAATTCCCACTCTATATATACTCCCTCTGTCATTTGTCTTTGTCGGTCATTGTACATGTTGCTTGTTTTCCTGAGAGGAATCTCTCCTATGTCCTGAGTACTTTATTATTTTGCACTTTGGGTTTTGTCCCGCTTTTATTTATATAGTGCTTTAATAAACTCAGTAGTTCTAAACCTGCGACTGCCTCCTGCCTACTCCTCTCTACACTTGTGACACACAGACTATCAAGGCTGAACGCATCTCATGTATGGTAAAATCAGCATCCAAAAAAAGAGTCAACAGTATCCCTTTTCTTATACACATTAACATGAGACTTTAAAATCTCACACCTGAGTTACTTATATACTTTGTCCAAAGTAACCCCACTATGTAGCCTAGAAAATGTCTTCCCCGACAGGTCAGCTTTCATTTATCAGTTTTTTATTTTTTGACCCACAACCAAAACTGGAATTCGAGTGGACTTGCTTCTTCCAGTCATCTTCTTCAACATAGACCATACTTACCCCAACTCAGTACCCTTGCCTATTGTAGAGCAGAACTGTCTCCATGCAGTTCTCTTGACAGACTTATTGATACTCTGTTGCTGCTTCTACAATGGTCTTCAACTTGGCAGTTCTTCTTTCGACAAACGCAGTCAGGATGGTAAGCTTTCCAATGAAGGCTATAAAGTCAATCTGATTAACAAACAAGGTGTTATTTGACATGACACATTTGTACGAGCAAGATTTCCTCCATCATTCTGTCTAATAGTTCCACCAATCTGCCTTGCAGCCTCTGAATAAGAGACATTATAAGTGATTTTATATCTTTGGGCCTCTCTAACCTCTTTCTGCACCTGGGATACATTAAATGCTGTGCTCAGTTCCCCCCCAGAATTATAACAGTTAACGTTGACATTGTTACCACATTCACCATAATCATGTTCCCCTCTACACTTGGCACATCTTTTTTTCATTTGCACAGAAATGCTACTTATCCCATTTGTTGTCATTAGAAAACAACTTAATGGGGGGCCAGCACAGAAAAAAAATGGATGAAATGTATGAAATTGTATGAAATGTATGCATTCACTACTGTAAGTCGCTCTGGATAAGAGCGTCTGCTAAATGACGTAAATGTAATGTAAATGTAAATGTTAAATGAGGTGGGACAAACTCTAACAGTGAAAGCCCATCTGTACTTAGGCAAAACCTTATCAAACATTGAGTACTGACAGGCTTTCACTTCTCTGCCCTTCTTTCTTACTGAACCACCTCCACATTTTATTTGATATAATCTATAGATAGTGGAACGCCAGAAATGACCCCACTAAGCTTAGCCAAAGCTCCAGGGACATGACCTGTGATTTTCTTCCCATTGAGAGTTTTCATTTTCAGAATCTTCCCTTGCTGAACATGGTCTGCACAAAATATTAACAGTCTACAATTACCAATGAACCGGGCAAATGTGACTTCATCTCTTTCTTAATGGTATTGGTTAATCGAACAAGGTGTCACGTTGGTATAAGGATCGGGAGACAGGCGCAGGAATGCGTAATAGTTTTTTTTATACCTACCCAAATTACAGCGTGCCATGTAAAGGCATGGGAACGAAGACCAAACAAACACAAGGTTGAGACCCAAACAAAAGAGCGAGGAGTACCTCGAATAAATACGTGGGACGAGATCCGTAATCATCTGTGCAATACAAGCGGCACGAAAGCCAAAACACAGCACAGGTACTCACACGACCAACGGACATTGGAAAATAATCGACAAGACAATGGTGAACAAAGGACACACTTATACAATTACTAATTAGGGGAGAATATGGGGACCTGGTGTGCGTAATGACACAGTTCAATTCCTTGAGGCCGGTGACGTAGACCTCCGAAACTGGTGCACGGAATGAGCAATGAGGGCTCCGTGACAGAAGGTGTAGATGAGACCCTGTGGTTGCATCAAACACGATTACAACTTTCCTCTCCGTTTTTCACTACCTTCACACTCTTCACGCTCGCAACACTAGAAGTGCCACTGCTGTCAGCAGCACTTATAGCAGGGCCATTGTTTTTACTTTTACTCTTCACCACAGACCATCCACGTCCTTGACTTTCATCATCCACGCTCATACCATCAGAACTATCATCCATTTCGACCACAGTCCAGCAAAGCTGTTGCTAGAGACCACAAACACGTTTTCCCTTTGCGAAGCTTCCGACAATGTCTGTAGCTCCGGATTCAACATTAACGCTCAAGCTCGAGTGGATGTTCGTTCTGTAGTTTGTTCAAGGGAATCAATTTCAATCGCAATTTTCTTTTGTCCAGTTGAATGCTGTTTGATCCAGTCAATTTATCCAATGAGATTATCAGAATGCTCCTCTATCCAATGGAATAACACATTGGTGGGATTGCTTGTCTGATGGAATGAAGACCTTCAGTTCTTCCACTGCTTTGTCTGCTAGCTGTGTTTTGTTTTTGTGTGCATCTTCTCTTTGTCTTGTTATATATCGTTTACTAGACACTTTCCACAATTAGACACTTTGAGAGAGGCTGTAGGTTACAGATTAGATTATTTTTTTACTGAATGTATTCTCACTTCCTCTTACCTACAGTACGCCAGAGGTAGTGATTGGCATTATCTGTACATCTGATATGCTAAGATGTCAGACACTACTTAAAGCATAATTTTCCGTATTATTATAAAACAACACTTTACTTCTAGCATCCAAGTGTAATGCATTATCATGCAGTTGTAATGCATTGTAAGATTGTCATGCAGCCTGGTCTCATAGACTAGATGTAAAATAGTAAATGTAAATCTGGTACACACAAATTAATATGATATGTTACTTTAAGCATGGTTACATAAGACAGAAGGTTACTTAAGACGAAAACGAAAGGAGGGTGGTTGGTCAGGATGGATGGGTGAGCAAATCTCATCATGGTCAACTTTAGCATTTTAGATAATTACCAACTTTTCAACTACTTATTATGTTTTAGCAACTTTGCAACTACTTACCATGTTAGCTAACCCTTTCTCTAACCCTAACCTTAACCATCTTAGCTAACCCTTCCCCTAACCTTAACACTAACCTTAACCCTAAACCCTTGCCTAGCTAATGTCAGCCAGCTAGCTAACGTTAGCGTTAGCCACCTAGCAAACATTAACAACAACACATTCTAATTTGTAACATATCATACGTTTCGCAAATTCGTAACATTTTGTTAAAATTGCAATTTGTGACATATTGTACAAATTGTAATTCGTAATATATCATATTAATTGTAACTCGTAGCTATCATATGAAGTGGATGATGGACATTCACAAATGAATACATACCATGCGAAACATAAGGTATTATACTAAATGTAGTGTTAAGTACAGAATAATACGAAGTGCTCTGAGACCAGGATGTGTCATGAACATGCTTGGCCCTGTTATAATATCTTATAATCATCTCAATGAGCTGGACGAAGTAACAGCCAGTTTGAGGCAGTTGAAAATGTTATGCATGGCGATAGCCTACATGAGCCTCACACATGCTTATAATTAGTTATTTAGCATTATACCTGATTCTTTACAATTTAACTTCAAATGAACTACAAATAAGGGTGAAAGAATCGTCCCCTCACACACAGGCAGGATTTCCACGTACCCTCCAGGGAGAATCGGTAGAGCTCATTGGACAGGTTGGTCACAAGGTCTCCCGACGGGCTTATCCGGCGCAGGTGGTAGATCCTCTTGATCAGGTCACTGACCACCTCGTTGACCACGTCTCCGTACTGCACCGAGTCTTTGGGGTGCATCATGCGCTTGTTCAGCACAGTCCGCAGCTTGTACCACTTTTCCCCTTCCCTGTCAGAAAACATAATATATCAGGCACTGCATGACACACTCACAGAACATTCACAGCAAAAGCAATGATATGGCAGGATAATACATTTTCATTAGTTGGCACTTATTGGAATATAGCGCATTACTGCTAATTTATATGGCTTTACTCTTTTTGAGCATCCGTTTGATTCACATGACTGGACTTTGACCTACAGTCACGAGTGCTGTCTTCAAAATCCCTGTCATAAAGGAGCAAAGGCGCAGCGTGCCGGTCATTCCACATCTTTATTGAAGGAAACCAAAACAATAAACAGGTACGCAGCAAGAAACGTAACGCACTGTGCCGTACACACAGAGAAATAACAATAACCCAAAAACATAGGTGGGGAAAAGGCTGCCTAAGTATGATTCCTAATCAGAGACAACAATAGACAGCTGCCTCTGATTAGGAACCATACTCGGCCCAAAACAAAGAAATACAAAAACAACATAGACATACAACACATAGAATGCCCACCCCATGTCACACCTTGACCTAACCAAACAGAGAAAAACGACTCTCTCAGGTCAGGGCGTGACACCTACAAAGGGTCTTGCAGGTCTTGCAGCATTTGGAGAACACAACTGAGGAAATGTAGTCAGAATGTCTGCCGTGCTTATCTATTTGAAACATTTATGTTGGTATGCATTTCAAATCTCACTAAGATAGATGGCTGCTTAGGCCAAGTAAGATGGCTGTAGGCTTATACAGTTTGATGGTTCCAAAAGGAAACTCCCAGTGCAAACTGTGCTGTGTAAGTCTTAGGTCATGTTTCCTGCCTTGCACTCTTGCATGGCCTATGGAAATGGTTAATGACACAGTCTTTCTGGATCACTATTGATCACTATCTGTGGCAATCTCTTTCATGACAGAGCACTAGTGTATCAATTATGTCCCTGGGTGTGATTATAAGACATGTACTGTGTATGTACAACACTCTAATGTAACTGTTTTCCATTTCCCACTGCTATGTCCCTCTCTTATGTGATCTCATCACTGCCTGCCAACAGAAGGCGAAGCTATCATTTGGTTGAGGCAAAAGACCAGCAATGTACAGGGATGTCATTGTCACCACCTGTCAGGAGACAGTGGCCATCCCTGAACCTTACTCAGTAAAGGGGCCGTAGCCGATGCCCCTCAGGTCCCGGTACTCTGTCCAGAGGGACATATCTCCTCGGCTGGGGAACTTCTCATCCTTCCTAAGTAGCTCCTCCAGGAGCTCCACACTGTTGAGTGCGATGGAGTTAAACCTGCCCATGCCCACTTTGTACATGGGTCCGTACAGCTGTTTCTCATACACCTAGTACAGAGAGACAGAGAGAGACAGAGAGAGACAGAGAGAGAGAGAGAGAGAGAGAGAGAGAGAGAGAGAGAGACAGAGAGAGACAGAGAGAGAGAGAGAGAGAGAGAGAGAGAGAGAGAGAGAGAGAGAGAGAGAGAGAAATATATATATATCACTTTTATGGATTAAAATGGCACCGAGGAACATGGCTGATGTTTTACATTCTCCCAACCAATTGTGCTATTTTGTTGGTGTCACGCCCTGACCTTAGAGATCCTTTTTATTCTCTATTTTGGTTAGGTCAGGGTGTGACTAGGGTGGGTACTCTAGTTTTGTATTTCTATGTTGGCCTGATATGGTTCCCAATCAGAGGCAGCTGTCTATCGTTGTCTCTGATTGGGGATCATATTTAGGCAGCCTTTTCCCACCTGTTGTTTGTGGGATCTTATTTTGAGTCAGTGCATGTTGCACCTCTGTCGTCACGGTTTGTTGGTTGTTTCTTTTTTCCTTGTTGTTAGTTGTAAAGTTTCACTAAAATAAAATGTGGAACTCAGAGCACACTGCGCCTTGGTCCTTCTCTACACACAATCGTGACAGAAGATCCCACCACCAAAGGACCAAGCAGCGTGGCCAGGAGGAGCAGACATCCTGGGCCCAGGAGAGAAAGGAGGATCAACTGTGACTCCAAAGTTCACGACCCCGACGGAAGCCCGAGAGGCAGCCCCCCCAAAAAACAAATGTGGGGGGGGGACACACGGGTCGGTCGGCGAAGCCGAGGGGCGAGTCTGAGAGTGAAGAGGAATATTGGGAGAGACTGAGCGACGAGTATTGTGGGATAGTTGAGGGGAGTGATGAGGTAGAGTGGATGGTTTGGTGTCTGGAGCAAGACAGTCGCCGTGAGGAGCGTGGGACCAGTCAGGCACCATGTTTTGCGGAAAGACGCAATGTGTCAACAGTGCGCATCCACAGCCCACAGCCAGATGGATTACAAAGACGTGTACTCAAAGCATGTGCGTACCAACTGTCAAGTGTCTTCACTGACATTTTCAACCTCTCCCTGACCGAGTCTGTAATACCTACATGTTTCAAGCAGGACACCATCGTTCCTGTGCCCAAGGAAGCGAAGGTAACCTGCCTAAATGATTACCGCCCCGTGGCACTCCCGTCGGTAGCCATGAAGTGCTTTGAAAGGCTGGTCATGGCTCACATCAACAGCATCCTCCTGGACAGCCTAGACCTACTCCAATTTGCATACCGCCCCAACAGATCCACAGATGACGCATTCTCAATCGCACTCCACACTGCCCTTTCTCACCTGGACAAAAGGAACACCTATGTGAGAATGCTGTTCATTGACTACAGCTCAGCATTCAACACCATAGCGCCCACGAAGCTCATCACTAAGCAAAGGACTCTGGGACTAAACACCTTCCTCTGCAACTGGATCCTGGACTTCCTGATGGGCCACCCCCAGGTGGTAAGAGTAGGCAACAACACGTCTGCCACGCTGATCCTTAACACTGGAACCCCTTAGAGGTGTGTACTTAGTCCCCTTCTGCATTCCCTGTTCACCCACGACTGCGTGGCCAAACACGACTCCAACACCATCATTAAGTTTGCTGACAACACAACAGTGGTAGGCATGATCACAGACAACAATGAGATGGCCTATAGGGAGGAGGTCAGAGAACTGGCAGTATGGTGCCAGGACAACAACCTCTCCCTCAATGTGAGCAAGACAAAGGAGCTGATTGTGGACTACAGGAAAAGGCGGGCCGAACAGGCCCCCATTAACATCGACGGGGGCTGGAGTGGAGCGGGTCGAGAGTTTCAAGTTCCTTGGTGTCCACATCACCAACGAACTATCATGGTCCAAACATTCCAAGACGGTTGTGAAGGGGGCATGACAAAACCTTTTCCCCCTCAGGAGACTGAAAAGATTTGGCATGGGTCCTCAGATCCTCAAAAGGTTCTATAGCTGCACCATCGAGAGCATCCTGACCGGTTGCATCACCGCCTGGTATGGCAACTGCTCGGCATCTGACCGTAAGGTGCTACAGAGGGTAATGCGAACGGCCCAGTACATCACTGGGGCCAAGCTTTCTGCCATCCAGGACCTATATAATAGGCAGTGTCAGAAGAAAGCCCATAAAATTGTCAGAGACTCCAGTCACCCAAGTTATAGACTGTATTCTCTGCTACCTCACAGCAAGCGGTTCCGGAGTGTCAAGTCCATGACCCAAAGGCTCCTCAACAGCTTCTTCCCCCAAGCCATAAGACTGCTGAACAATTCATAAAATCGCCACCGGACAATTTACATTGACCCCCCCCCCCCCCCCCCTTTTGTAGTATGCTGCTACTCGCTGTTTGTTTGTTATCTATGCATAGTCACTTCGCCCCCACCTACATGTACAGATTACCTCAAATAGCCTGTACCCCTGCACACTGACTCAGTACCGGTGCCCCTGTATATAGCCTCGTTATTGTTATTCTTATTGTGTTACTTTTTATTATTACTTTATATTTTAGTCTACTTTGTCAATATTTTCTTAACTCTTCTTGAACTGCACTGTTGGTTAAGGGCTTGTAAGTAAGCATTTCACGGTAAAGTCTACACTTGTTGTATTCGGCGAGTGTGACAAATAAAGTTTGATTTGGATTTGATATTTGGAAAAGGGGTCAACAAACCCCTCAACATGCATTCTGGCAAAATAAATCTAAACCTCTGCCCTTTTGTAATCCTAGCTGTGTCAATGGAGATGGCCCTTGGGATAGTATTTCCAAAGCAAAGGCAGCTCTTGGAGAAGGTAAACACTGCATGTCAGAGAATACCTGTTAGCCCACTGGGTTAAATCCATTATACTCTCCTCTATGCACCATAACAGTCTCTGTGGGTCAGCTTTGACTAAACACAAACGCCTCACACAGATCTCATGTTTCAACTCTAGTTAGTGAGCAGTAACAGAGAAACACACAGTAAGGTATCGGAAACTTACTGTACCCAAAACATAGAGAGGGGTAAATATCAGCAGCCACCTTAAAAAAAACAGAGCACACTTAAAAAACACACATTTCCATAGAGGGCATAGCCTTTTTACTGTACCTGTAGCTCATGTAGGCGTTTGTAGTAGCCTTTGACAAACATTCTGTAAAACATATCCCGGGTTTTGATCCTGGGGAGGTCATCTGCAGTCCGAATCTTACCCTGGGAGGTGGATGGTAGGGTGTTGGAGGGAGAACCGGTGCCTCCTACCCACCTGGTGCAGACCAGAGCTGGGGCTGTGGGGCACAGCAGGAGCCAGCGGCCGCTCCTCTGCATCGCACTCTGGGCCAGATGCACGGCCATGATGGGAGCAGTAAGAGGAATTGTCTAAAAACACAGGGCTCCTGTTTCAACAGTGAGACTGGGGAGTGGCCATGTCTTTGGGAGCCTGGGGAGGTTAACCCTTCAGCTTCAACATGAAATAACAGGAAATAAGGCTGTCTTGAAGAGCAGCCCTACTGGAAGAATGTTTACTTGGAACACGTAGAAATAACTAGTCTCTCTGGTCACATGTACTGCACCAATGTTCCAGCACATGTCTGGGATTTCCGAGAATAATAGTAAATGCTGAAATGGACAATGTGTTGAAACATTTAAAGTCTCACATCAAACTGATATAATAAGGAAGTTAATAAAAATGAATGTTAGATTAAAATGAGTAGAGTCTTTTCTGAAACACTATTGTAGTCTAATGAATCGATTTTAAACAGTGTAACACTTTTGTTTTATAAGGAATATTGACCAGTCATGTTCTTGAGTGACTTTTATTTGCTTGTTCAAATAGAAAACACGAAAGCAAGTATGCATATAAATGATTATATAAAAATATATATATATATAATTCAGTACAAAAAAAATAATTATGAAATGTATGCATTCACTACTGTAAGTCGCTCTGGATAAGAGCGTCTGCTAAATGACTAAAATGTAAATGTAAAATAATTCAATCAATTAAGGTCCGACTTTTTTCATAGCATTTGGATTTTTGGCTACAAATGAAACAATATTAAAATAGAGTAGTATCTTGAGCAATTCAAGCAGCTGCTTAGCAGAATGTGCAGATGACTGAAAACAAATTATTGTGTGTATACGTTTCTCTATACATTATGCAACAATACGTTTCACATAAAACATTTAATGGGACATACATTTATAATTGATTTGTGTAATCACAAAGGTCATAACAAAGCGCTAGTAGCTTACAGTGCATTCAGAAAGTATTCAGACCCCATAACCTTTTCCAAATGTTGTCACGTTACAGTCTTATTCTTAAAAAAAAAAGCCCCATTTTCTCCCCAATTTCGTGGTATCCAATTGGGTGTTACAGTTTTGTCCCATTGCTCCAACTCCCGTATGGACTCGGGAGAGGTGAAGGTTGAGAGCTGTGCGTCCTACGAAACACAACCCAGCCAAGCCGCACTGCTTCTTGACACAATGCCTGCTTAACTCGGAAGCCAGCCGCACCAATGTGTCGGAGGAAACACCGTACACCTGACCCGCCACATGAGTCGCTAGTGTGCGATGGGACAAGAACATCCCTGCCGGCCAAACCCTCCCCTAACCCGGACGGCGCTGGGCCAACTCTTTCCAGAAGAGTGGAGGCTGTTATAGCAGCAAAGGTGAGACCTACTCCATATTAATGCCCATGATTTTTTTATGAGATGTTCAATGAGCAGGTGTCCACATACCTTTGGTCATGTAGGGTACATCTACAGTGTATTGCCCAAAACCTCAATGGCGGCAGGTAGCCTGGCGTGTAGGAGCGTTGGGCCAGTAACCGAAAAGTTGATGAATAGAATCCTCGAGCTGACAAAGTAAAAATCTGTTGTTCTGCCACTGAGCAAGGCAGTTAACCCAATGTTCCCCAGGCGCCCGTGACGTAGATGTCAATTAAGGCAGCCCCCCGCACCTCTCTGATTCAGAGGGGTTGGGTTAAATGTTGTTTCTAGTTCATTAACATATTTTGAGGCATGCCTTGTAAAGAGGCCTCTTGAAGTGCAAGTGATTTTAAACACCAAATCCATTAATATTCTGTAATGTGTTAACACTTTATCTAGCAGCCAACCTGCTTGCACCAATCCCTTGTAATTACAGTTAAATACTGTGAAATACAAACCCCTCCCCTCAATGAATTTCATTCATTCCGATTACGGTAGCATTTACCTTTTTACAGTACAATACAGTCAATTTTAGGGTATTGTACAGTGTGTCATTACACAGTACTTGCTTTAATACCGTACTTATATTACAGTAGGTGTACTGTACTGTAATATGAAATACTGAATGTTACTCGCCACAAAGCTGTCTGTAATATGCTGTCAAATTCATGCCAAACCCTTCACAGTTTAGACTCTGACCTGTCCAATGAGCCAAACTGATTAAAGAATCCCACAGTACCCAAACACTCTTACCTTACCCTCTCTCTCTCTCTCTCACACACACACACACACACACACACACACACACACACACACACACACACACACACACTGTAAGCCCAGGCCTAATGACACCACTGTAAAGATTTTCTGAAGGGAATGTAGAGAAAAACAAATAACAATTTATAACATTTTAATATTTACTGATCAATATTGTATACCATCTATACATTTTTTGCCAGTGAAATATACATTTTTGTTTCTGTAATGGAATTAGAAGCACAGTGGTGGGATACATTACATCATTATCATAAGGTGATAAATCATAAGGCCTATAGACTGTCCTTCTTAACCATGTGAGTCAGGGAGGCTGTGGGTGATGGGATCTGAACTGATCCTACCTCTGTTCAATGGTTTTCTCTGTTGTCTGTCGTCAGATATGAGCATAGGTCACATCATCCCTGGCTACAGCTGCAGAACCGCCTGTGGTATTGACTATAATCTAGCACTTGACATCTAGTGCTGCTTACATGCTCACATCCGTTTACCACATACCACATACCCCCCCTTCCCACACATTCACCCTAATCACTGAAAAGACTGAAGCCTTCTCAAAACACGTTGTGTACACTCTTAGAGAAAAAGGTTCTGGATAGAACCAAAAAGGGTTCTGTGCTTGCTTAATAAATGGCACTCTTAAAGGGGTTCTATACGGAACCAATTTTGGCTCAGTGAAAGAAGAAACCTACAAAAGGGATCTACAGTGCCTTGCAAAAGTATTCATCCCCCTTGGCATTTTTCCTATTTTGTTGCATTACAACCTGTAATTTAAATAGATTTTTATTTGGATTTCATGTAATGGACATACACAAAATAGTCCAAATGTGTGAAGTGAAATTTTAAAAATTAATTGTTTAAAAAAATTCTAAAAAATAAAAAAACGAAAAGTGATGCGTGCATATGTGTTCACCCCTTTTCTACGAAGCCCATAAATAAGATCTGGTGCAACCAATCACCTTCAGAAGTCACATAATTAGTTAAATAAAGTCCACCTGTGTGCAATCTAAGTGTCACATGATCTGTCACATGATCTCAGTATATATATATATATACACATGTTCTGAAAGGCCCCAGAGTCTGCAACACCACTAAGCAAAGGGCACCACCAAGCAAGCAGCACCATGAAGACCAAGGAACTCTGCAAACAGGTCAGGGACAAAGTTGTGGAGAAGTACAGATCAGGGTTGGGTTATAAAAAAGTATCAGAAACTTTGAACATCCCACGGAGCACCATTAAATCCATTATTAAAAGATGGAAAGAATACTGCATCACAACAAACCTGCCAAGAGAGTGCCACCCACCAAAACTCATGGACCAGGCAAGGAGGGCATTAATCAGAGAGGCAACAAAGAGACCGAAGATAACACTGAAGGAGCTGCAAAGCTCCACAGCGGAGATTGGAGTATCTGTCCATAAGACCACTTTAAGCTGTACACTCCAAGGAGCTGGGCTTTACGGAAGTGTGAGCAGAAAAAATCCATTGCTTAAAGAAAAAAATAAGCAAACACATTTGGTGTTTTCCAAAAGGCATGTGTGAGACTCCCCAAACATATGGAAAAAGGTACTCTGGTCAGATGAGACTAAAATTGAGCTTTTTGGCCATCAAGGAAAACGTTATGTCTGGCGTGAACCCAACAACTCTCATCATCCCAAGAACATCATGCTGTGGGGCTGTTTTTTGTCAGCAGGGACTGGGAAACTGGTCAGAATTGAATGATGGATGGTGCTAAATACAGGGAAGTTCTTGAGAGAAACCTGTTTCAGTCTTCCAGAGATTTGAGACTGGGACGGAGGTTAACCTTCCAGCAGGACAATGACCGTAAGCATACATCTAAAGCAACACTCGGTGGTTTAATGGGAAACATTTAAATATCTTGGAATGGCCAAGTCAAAGCCCAGACCTCAATCCAATTGAGAATCTGTGGTATGACTTAAAGATTGCTGTACATCAGCGGAACCCATCCAACTTGAAGAAGCTGGAGCAGTTTTGTCTTGAAGAATGGGCAAAAATCCCAGTGGCTAGATGTGCCAAGCTTATAGACATACCCCAAGACACTTGCATCTGCAAAAGGTGTCTCTACAAAGTATTGACTTTGAGGGGGGGGTGAATAGTTATGCACGCTCAAGTTTATTTTTTGGTTTTATTTCTTGTTTATTTCACAATAAAAAATATGTTGCATCTTCAAAGTGGTAGGCATGTTGTGTAAATCAAATTATACAAACCCCCCAAAAATCTATTTTAATTCCAGGTTGTAAGGCAACAAAAATGCCAAGAGGGTGAATACTTTCGCAAGCCACTGTATATACAGTAAAACCTTTAGGGGTGCCATGATGCTAGCAATATAACCCTTTTTGGTTCTATCTAGAACCTTTTTCAACTCCTGCAAAAATGTCCATTAATTATAATCCACATAATAATTCACATGTCCTGTTGGTGCAGGATTATTTTTACAGTATGGCACAATTTAGTTAGTTAACAATAGTAAGACTCTCAGTCTTACTTGCAACTGTCACGACCTGAACAGCAGAGGGAGTAGTTGTGTAGTATTTTGGTCAGGACGTGGCAGAAGAAGTCTGTGTATGTGTGTTCTGGGATGTCTGTTTCTATGTTGGTCTGTGTGGCTCCCGATCAGGGACAGCTGGTTATCGTTGTTCCTGATTGGGAGTCATATATTAGGAGTGTGTTTGTCATCTGGGTTTGTGGGTTGTTTCGTTAGCACAGCTGTTATTGTAAGTATAGCCTGGTAACCTGTCTTTAGTCGTGCTTGTTTTTCTGTGTTTGCTTTATTCATTATCCTTAAAAGATGAGTTTCACATCCCGCCTGCGATTTGGTCACTTCAACATTACGACAGCCGTTACAGCAACACGTATCTTCAGCACTGAGTAAATTGCCTCTGCATGAGGTGCATTTGTCTGGCCTGACATGTAGGATAATTGAACACCATTATAAAGACAGCAATGACTAAAAAAAATGCAGAGGGTACTAACATTCACACATAATATCGCATTATGGATCAGCTGACTGGGAACGGTCACAGTGTATGATGGCTGTTGATCCATCCCACTAACACAACTGTTTTGAGTAATTAACTATCGATTCAATTGGTCTTCCTCAATCATGTTTAATCAGGTGTTACAGCCGGTCTGGAACAAAAACCTGCACACCCCATCCTGCAGCCCTCCAGAACCAGATCTGCCCACTTCTGCCTCAGATGAATAAAGACCAATCTTTTCAATAATTCAATAATTCAGCGTGATTGAGTTAAATAATTCATGTGAATTTAAATCAATAATTAATGTAAATTAATTATCACATGGCAGGCTAATTGAGAGAAAAAAAATAGAGATCAGATTCATAGCTTTACATGCGTCATAGAGTACATCAAATCAAATGTTATTTGTCACATGCGCTGCATACAACAGGTGTAGACCTTACAGTGAAATGCTTACTTACAAGCCCTTAACCAACAATGCAGTTTTAAGAAAAAAAAGAAAAAAAAGTAATAAATAATTAAAGAGCAGCAGTATAATAGCAATAGTGAGGCTATAGACAGGGGTACCGGTACAGAGTCAATGGGTGGGGGCACCGGTTAGTCGAGGTAATTGAGGTAATATGTACATGTAGATAGAGCTATAAAGCGACTATGCATAGATAATAACAGAGAGTAGCAGCAGCGTAAAAGAGGGGGGGGGGGCAATGCAAATAGTCTGGGTAGCCATTTGATTAGATGTTCAGGAGTCTTATGGCTTGGGGGTAGAAGCTGTTTAGAAGCCTCTTGGACCTAGACTTGGTGCTCCGGTACCACTGGCCATGCGGTAGCAGAGAAAACAGTCTATGACTAAGGTGAATGGAGTCATTGACAATTGTTAGGGCCTTCCTCTGACACCGCCTGGTATAGAGGTCCTGGATGGCAAGAAGCTTGGCCCCAGTGATGAACCGGGCCATACGCACTACCCTCTGTGGTGCCTTGCGGTCAGAGGCCGAGCAGTTGCCATACAAGGCAGTGATGCAAACCGTCAGGATGCTCTCGATGGTGCAGTTGTAGATCGTTTTGAGGATCTGAGGACCAATGCCAAATCTTTTCAGTCTCCTGAGGGGGAATAGGTTTTGTCGTGCCCTCTTCAAGACTGCCTTGGTGTGCTTGGACCAGCCCCATCGATGAGAATATGAGCAGGCTCGGTCCTCCTTTTCCTGTAGTCCACAATCATCTCCTGTGTCTTGATCACGTTGAGGGAGAGGTTGTTGTTCTTGCACCACATGGTCAGGTCTCTGACCTCGTCCCTATAGGCTGTCTCGTCGTTGTCGGTGATCAGGCCTACCACTGGTGTGTCATCGTCAAACTTAATGATGGCGTTGTGAGTCATGCCTGGCCGTGCAGTCATGAGTGAACAGGGAGTACAGGAGGGGACTGAGCATGCACCCCTGAGGGGCCCCCGTGTTGAGGATTCCTTTTGTCCAGGTGTGAAAGGGCAGTGTGGAGTGCAATAGAGATTGCATCATCTGTGGATCTGTTGGGGCGGTGTGCAAACTGGAGTGGGTCTAGGGTTTCTGGGATAATGGTGTTGATGTGACCCATGACCAGCCTTTCAAAGCACTTAATGGCTACAGACATGAGAGCTACAGGTCGGTAGTCATTTAGGCAGGTTCTTGGGCAAAGGGACTATGGTGGTCTGCTTGAAACATGTTGGTATTACAGACTCAGACAGGGAGAGGTTGAAAATGTCAGTGAAGACACTTGCCAGTTGGTCAGCAAATGCTCGGAGTACACGTCCTGGTAATCCGTCTGGCCCTGCGGCCTTGTGAATGTTGACCTGTTTAACCTCTCTAGGGCAGGTGGCACCAAATCGTCCCACCTACGTAACAGCCAGTTGAATCCTGTGGCGCGATTTTCAAATACCTTAGAAATGCTATTACTTCAATTTCTCAAACATATGACTATTTTACAGCTATTTAAAGACAAGACTCTCGTTAATCTAACCACACTGTCCGATTTCAAAAAGGCTTTACAACGAAAGCAAAACATTAGATTATGTCAGCAGAGTACCCAGCCAGAAATAATCAGACACCCATTTTTCAAGCTAGCATATAATGTCACAAAAACCCAGAAGACAGCTAAATGCAGCACTAACCTTTGATGATCTTCATCAGATGACACACCTAGGACATTATGTTATACAATACATGCATGTTTTGTTCAATCAAGTTAATATTTATATCAAAAAACAGCTTTTTACACTAGCATGTGACGTTCAGAACTAGCATACCCACCACAAACTTCCGGTGAATTTACTAAATTACTAACAATAAACTTTCACAAAAAACATAACAATTATTTTAAGAATTATAGATACAGAACTCCTTTATGCAATCGCTATGTCCGATTTTAAAATAGCTTTTCGGTGAAAGCACATTTTGCAATATTCTAAGTAGATAGCCCGGCATCACAGGGCTAGCCATTTAGACACCCACCAAGTTTAGCCTTCACCAAACTCCGGTTTCCTATTAGAAAAGTTTGATTACCTTTCCTGTTCTTCGTCAGAATGCACTCCCAGGACTTCTACTTCAATAACAAATGTAGGTTTGGTCCAAAATAATCCATAGTTATGTTCCAACAGCGACGTTTTGTTAGTGCGTTCAAGACACTATCCCAATGGTAAATAACGGTCATGCGCACGGCACATTTCGTGACAAAAGATTTCTAAATATTTCATTACCGTACTTCGAAGCATGTCAACCGCTGTTTAAAATCAATTTTTATGCCATTTTTCTCGTAAAAAAAGCGATAATATTCCGACCGGGAATCTGCAATTAGGTAAACAGCCGAAAGAAAATACAGCACGGGGTCGAATCGGGCACGCGCCTAATTCCTTTGTCCTCTTATCGGCCACTTGGCAAAGGCGATTATGTGTTTCAGCCTGAGGCTGCCTTGTCATCGTTCAACTTTTTCCCGGGCTCTGAGAGCCTATGGAAGCCGTAGGAAGTGTCACGTTACAGCTAAGATCTCCACTCTTCAATAAACAGAGACAAGAAGAACGACTCCTTGTCAGACAGGCCACTTCCTGCATGAAACCTTCTCAGGTTTTTGCCTGCCATATGAGTTCTGTTATACTCACAGACACCATTCAAACAGTTTTAGAAACTTTAGGGTGTTTTCTATCCAAAGCCAATAATTATATGCATATTCTAGTTACTGGGCAGGAGTAGTAACCAGATTAAATCGGGTACGTTTTTTATCCGGCCGTGTAAATACTGCCCCCAACAGGTTAAAGGTCTTACTCACATCGCCTGCGGAGAGCATGATCACACAGTCGTTCGAACAGTTGATGCTCTCATGCATGTTTCAGTGTTAGTTGCCTCAAATCGAGCATTGAAGTAATTTAGCTCGTCTGGTAGGCTCGTGTCACTCGGCAGCTCTTGGCTATGCTTCCTTTTGTAGTCTGTAATAGTTTGCAAGCCCTGCCACATCCGACGAGCGTCAGAGCCGGTTTAGTACGATTCGATCTTAGTCCTGTGTTGACGCTTTGCCTGTTTGATGGTTCATCAGAGGGCATAGCGGGATTTTTATAAGCTTCCTGGTTAGAGTCTGTGATAGAAGAATGAAATACTTTCCCGATTTGTTGGATATTTAACAATTATTTACTTAACAAACAGTTAGATATTTCTGTCCTGCTAGTGCTGTGTTTTATGATCTTCACTCTAACACCCTGCAGCTGATCTGGGCGTATGGTTTAACTAGAGATAGCTTGAGCTGACAATTGATGGTTATTTTAGTGATAAAAACCACATTCCATTCTATGATTAGTGGTGCATGTGAGACACGTCTCCGGTCTGATTGAGCCTGCATTCCATAGACAAGATATGGTGTATGTTTAGCCGGGATAGAGATAGGCTGGAGGAACAGAACAAAGGCCTCAGTATTACTAATTAACCTGGCATCTGGGAGACAGTACCAGAGGCAGATGACCAGAGGATGAATCCAAAGTGGCTTATGGTGCCCCCAATCTACAGTTGAAGTCGGAAGTTTACATACACTTAGGTTGGAGTCATTAAAACTCGTTTTTCAACCACTTCACAAATTTCTTGTTAACAAACTATGGTTTTGGCAAGTCGGTTAGGACACTTTGTGCATGACACAAGTAATTCCTTCAACAATTGTTTACAGACAGATTATTTCACTTATAATTCACTGTATCACAATTCCAGTGGGTAAGAAGTTTACATACACAAAGTTGACTGTGCCTTTAAACAGCTTGGAAAATTCCAGAAAATTATGTCATGGCTTTAAAAGCTTCTGTTAGGCTAATTGACATAATTTGAGTCAATTGGAGGTGTGCCTGTGGATGTATTTCAAGGCCTACCTTCAAACTCGGTGCCTCTTTGCTTGACATCATGGGAAAATCAAAAGAAATCAGCCAAGACCTCAAAAATAATTGCAGACCTCCACAAGTCTGGTTCATCCTTGGGAGCAATTTCCAAATGCCGGAAGGTACCACGTTCATCTGTGCAAACAATAGTACACAAGTTTAAACACCATGGGACCACACAGCCGTCAAACCGCTCAGGAAGGAGACGCGTTCTGTCTCCTAGAGATGAACGTACTTTGGTGCGAAAAGTGCAAATCAATCCCAGAACAACAGCAAAGGACCTTGTGAAGATGCTGGAGGAAAGAGGTACAAAAGTATCTACACTGCTCAAAAAAATAAAGGGAACACTTAAACAACACAATGTAACTCCAAGTCAATCACTCTTCTGTGAAATCAAACTGTCCACTTAGGAAGCAACACTGATTGACAATACATTTCACATGCTGTTGTGCAAATGGTATAGACAACAAGTGGAAATTATAGGCAATTAGCAAGACACCCCCAATAAAGGAGTGGTTCTGCAGGTGGGGACCACAGACCACTTCTCAGTTCCTATGCTTCCTGGCTGATGTTTTGGTCACTTTTGAATGCTGGCGGTGCTTTCACTCTAGTGGTAGCATGAGACGGAGTCTACAACCCACACAAGTGCCTCAGGTAGTGCAGCTCATCCAGGATGGCACATCAATGCGAGCTGTGGCAAGAAGATTTGCTGTGTCTGTCAGCGTAGTGTCCAGAGCATGGAGGCACTACCAGGAGACAGGCCAGTACATCAGGAGACGTGGAGGAGGCCGTAGGAGGGCAACAACCCAGCAGAAGGACCGCTACCTCTGCCTTTGTGCAAGGAGGAGCAGGAGAAGCACTGCCAGAGCCCTGCAAAATGACCTCCAGCAGGCCACAAATGTGCATGTGTCTGCTCAAACGGTCAGAAACAGACCCCATGAGGATGGTATGAGGGCCTGACGTCCACAGGTGGGGGTTGTGCTTACAGCCCAACACCGTGCAGGACGTTTGGCATTTGCCAGAGAACACCAAGATTGGCAAATTCGCCACTGGCGCCCTGTGCTCTTCACAGACGAAAGCAGGTTCACACTGAGCATGTGACAGACGTGACAGAGTCTGGAGACGCCGTGGAGAAGGTTCTGCTGCCTGCAACATCCTTCAGCATGACCGGTTTGGCGGTGGGTCAGTCATGGTGTGGGGTGGCATTTCTTTGGGGGGCCGCACAGCCCTCTATGTGCTCGCCAGAGGTAGCCTGACTGCCATTAGGTACCGAGATGAGATCCTCAGACCCCTTGTGAGACCATATGCTGGTGCGGTTGGCCCTGGGTTCCTCCTAATGCAAGACAATGCTAGACCTCATGTGGCTGGAGTGTGTCAGCAGTTCCTGCAAGAGGAAGGCATTGATGCTATGGACTGGCCCGCCCGTTCCCCAGACCTGAATCCAATTGAGCACATCTGGGACATCATGTCTCGCTCCATCCACCAATGCCACGTTGCACCACAGACTCTCCAGGAGTTGGCGGATGCTTTAGTCCAGGTCTGGGTGGAGATCCCTCAGGAGACCATCCGCCACCTCATCAGGAGCATGCCCAGGCGTTGTAGGGAGGTCATACAGGCACGTGGAGGCCACACACACTACTGAGCCTCATTTTGACTTGTTTTAAGGACATTACATCAAAGTTGGATCAGCCTGTAGTGTGGTTTTCCACTTTAATTTTGAGTGTGACTCCAAATCCAGACCTCCATGGGTTGATAAATTGGATTTCCATTGATTATTTTTGTGTGATTTTGTTGTCAGCACATTCAACTATGTAAAGAAAAAAGTATTTTATAAGATTATTTCTTTCATTCAGATCTAGGATGTGTTGTTTAAGTGTTCCCTTTATTTTTTTGAGCAGTATATATCCACAGTAAAACAAGTCCTATATCGACATAACCTGAAAGACCGCTCAGCAAGGAAGAAGCCACTGCTCCAAAACCACCATAAAAAAGCCAGACTATGGTTTGCAACTGCACATGGGGACAAAGATCGTACTTTTTGGAGAAATATCCTCTGGTCTGATGAAACAAAAATAGAACTGTTTAGCCATAATGACCATCGTTATGTTTGGAGGAAAAAGGGGGAGGCTTGCAAGCCGAAGAACACCATCCCAACCGTGAAGCACGGGGGTGGTAGCATCTTTGCTGCAGGAGGGACTGGTGCACTTCACAAAATAGATGGCATCATGAGGAAAGAAAATTATGTGGATATATTGAAGCAACATCTCAAGACATCAGTCAGGAAGTTAAAGTTTGGTTGCAAACGGGTCTTCCAAATGGACAATGACCCCAAGCATACTTACAAAGTTGTGGCAATAGCTTAAGGACAACAAAGTCAAGGTATTGGAGTGGCCATCACAAAGCCCTGACCTCAATCCTATAGAAAATCTGTGGGCAGAACTGAAAAAGCGTGTGCGAGCAAGGAGGCCTACAAACTTGACTCAGTTACACCAGCTCTGTCAGGAAGAATGGGCCAAAATTCACCCAACCTATTGTGGGAAGCTTGTGGAAGGCTACCCAAAATGTTTGACCCAAGTTAAACAATTTAAAGGCAATGCTACCAAATACTAATTGAGTGTATGTAAACTTCTGACCCACTGGGCATGTGATGAAAGAAATAAAAGCTGAAATAAATAATTCTCTCTACTATTATTCTGACATTTCACATTCTTAAAATAAAGTGGTGATCCTAACTGACCTAAGACAGGGCATTTTTACTAGGATTAAATGTCAGGAATTGTGAAAAACTGAGTTTAAATGTATTTGGCTATGGTGTATGTCAACTTACGACTTCAACTGTATATAGGAGAGGTGGAACCAAGCATTCTGGGTATTAGCTCTATAAACTGTGCATTGTCTGTAAAGGGGAGGCTCTCAGTCCAACAGTCAAGACTGTTGGGTTGACGGTTTCATTATTGCAATAATTAATCGATATTAAATAAGATGATTGTTTGAAGAAATTACTAAGTCTCTCTCTGTACTGAATTTCCAACACATTTTTTGCGACGAGGAGGTGTTCTGCAACTTCATCTGTTGACCGCTCCTGAAGATCTGGGTAAACTGTGCACAGGGGATCAGAAATTGGGATCTCAGGGTAAACCACGCTTATTATTGAGCCCCTGGACCCGCCTATGATCTGAGAGGTAGCAGGCACGGGATACCAGATCTCGGACGTAGTACTGAAAGAGGTAGGCTTGGACAATCTATCAATAAGGGATGAAATTATAAAGAAAAAAGAAAGAAAAAATTAAAGCCCCTGTTGAGGGTACGCTCAGAATGAGGTCTTCCTTAAGAGGGCCATAGCTGAGGTAACTAGCAGGACTGAGTTGAGTTGATAAGAGTGTTCTTAAATGGGGTATCCTTGGGCACAATTGTTAGTTAGCCAGTTGCGGGCAACCAAAAGTCCAGATCTGTGGTATTGAGTTGATCACAGTAGGATTGGTGAGGTTAATGTAGAGTGAAGTTTTGAAAATAAGGGAGCTCAGATGCAAAAATGTCATATCCAACATTTCGACAGCCAAGCTGTCTTCATCAGGGTATAATCACAAACACTGCGAGATGACTCGTTTATATAGTAGTATCAAAAGACACACAGGTGTCTGTAATCATGGGCAAGTGTGGCCTAATATCATTGGTTAATTCTCAAATATAAAAATGGCATACAAAGAACAGCATACAAAAAAACTAATGGATAGCATACGATCATAGATTCATTTTAGACTACACAAGCTTACAAACAATTACAATGGCAAAGTCACAATAATCACAAGAATGGCTTAAGATCAAAGTCTATGTTGAGACCGAAGGGTCTTTAAATTAAAGATCCAGGCAGCCTCTCGTTTTAACAATAAATTATCAAGGTCACCCCCTCTCCTAGGGAGGGTGACATGTTTGATGCCAATATAAAACGCAGAGACGAAATCGAGTGGTTTGCTTCCAAAAAGTGGGCCGCAACTGGGTAAGTCAAGTTTTTGCACCTAATGGTGCTACGATGCTCTGAGATACGTACTTTTAATTCACGCTTTGTTTTACCCACATAATTTTTACCACAAGGACAAGTTAAAAGATAAATAACTGCCTTAGTGGAGCACGTAATAACACCTTTGACTGGGATCGATTTCCCTGTTTGTGGGTGTTTGAAGGATCTACATTTATAAGTGCCATTGCATTGAGCACAGCCATTACACTTGTAATTTCCATCCAGTAGGGGCGCAAATAGACGTTGTTCAGGAATATCTTGGAGTGATAAATCAGAGTGTACCAATTGGTCTCTGAGATTTCTGCCCCGCGAGAATACGACCAAGGGAAGGTCCGAAAACACATTACCGAGACTATCATCGTATTTTAGAATGTGCCAATGTTTGTGAACCATTCCCTTAATTTGTTCAGCGCGCTTTCAATAGCGGGTAGTTAGAACGCAAGAATGCGTCTTTTTGCGAGACTGACCTTGAAAAAGGTAATGTCTCGTTTTGTTTAAAATTTTATCAATGGCAATATTAATCTGATCATTTTTGTACCCCCTCTCCTTGAACTTTCTTTGCGTCTCAGCCATATTTCTGTCGAAATTTGATTGTTTTTTGCAAATTCTTTTGATTCGACAGAATTGGCTGTAGGGCAAACTATTTTTCAAGGGAAGTGGGTGACAACTGTCAGCCCTCAACAAACTGTAACGATCATTAGGTTTCCTGTAATGATCAGTGTATAGAACATTATTTTCACAAAAGATCAGAAGTCAACAAAAGTAGATAGAGGGGCCGTTACTGTATCATTGACCGCTACAATAGGGCGCTCTGGAGGTTTTGTAACATTCTTGTGTAATTTCGGCAAAGTATAGAAAGTGGTATTTTAGGGTGTTGAATAGCCAAAAAGTCATGTTCTTTTTTGGTTATCTGACCAGAACTTAAATACCCATCTAGGACAGTAAAGATAGTATTCTGAAATTGGGAAGTAGGGTCACTTCTGAGTTTCTTGTAAAAGGTGTTGTCAAGCAGTTGTCTATGACACTCATTTACATAAGCTGTCCTATCCATGAGTACCACCGACCCACCCTTATCAGCAGGACGAATAAGGACTGACGTATCAGATTGTAAATCAAGCATAGCTTGTTTTTCATCCTTAGGTAAATTATGGAAAGATATGTACTCCTGTTTATTCTTAAGGAGATGAACAACATATTTTTCAACGAGTCTGCAATATGTCTCAATAGAGTGATTGTGATTGGCTGGAGGTACAAAATAACTCTTACTTCTGAAAGGAGTCGGAGTATGTGCAGGTGAGTAACCTACTTGTTCAATAGAAACATCACGATTAGGGGAGCTAAAGTATTCCCTTAAATGGATGTTTCTAAAAAACTTAAACATGTCTACCTTAACATCAAAATCGTTGCACTGGGTTGTAGGCACAAAAGATAACCCTTTATTGAGCAAAGAGACATGGGCAGGGTTCAATATCTTGCTTGATAAATTAAAGACACTCAGTCCCGTGAGTTCGGGGACCATGTGAACGGTCTCCTCTGCCTCTGATAGTCGTCTCTTCTTACCCCGTCGGGTGCGGCATCTCGTCGGTGCGCGTGTCCACGGCCACCTCCGCACTTCCGTCGGCCCAGTCTCTCATTGAGTAAAAAACTACCACTGGAAGCCGATGAGGCGCTAGTTGTAGAGTGTTGGTCAGACGGGGGTGGATTGAAGTAAGCGTCATCCCTCCTGCGTCTGCCATGGAGAGTTGGAGCAGGACCTCCTTTGTCAGGGTTTCTCCAGATGTAGACTTTATCCTCGGTCTTGTCTTTTTTGTCTTTGTTGAATTTCTTGATTTTAAGTTCCTTTATTTCTGTAGACAACTTGTCCTGGAGCGCTTGGCTAGTTTTCATCAGTTCATTGAATATGCCATCATCATTAACAGCTATTTGTTGAGCTGTGTGTTTGTCTTCAATCGTATTATCCATTTCACTAAAATCCTTTTTCAACTGGTCAACAATTAATGTCATTAAATCAATAGAGCATTTGTTCAGGATGGCACACCAGCGCTCACAGAAATCATCTGTGCGCTGTCCCAAGAGTGAAGGACTAGAGTGAAGAGTGAAGGACTAGAGCGCGGGTAATCTTGCGAGAAAACTCAATGATTGTTTGAAGAAATGACCAAGTCTCTCTCAGTACTGAATTTCCACGACAAGTCCCTCTCTTTGAAAGCTGCAGCTCTACACTTTAGCTCAGTGCGATTGTTGCCTGTAATCCATGGCTTCTGGTTGGGGTATGTACGTACAGTCACTGTGGGGAAGACGGTATCAATGCACTTATTGATGAAGCCAGTGACTGATGTGGTATTCTCCTCAATGCCATCGGAAGAATCCCAGAACATATTCCAGTCTGTGCTAGCAAAACAGTCCTGTAGCTTAGCATCTGCTTAATCTGACCTGCTTCCTGCTTTAATTTTTGCTTGTAAGCAGGAATCAGGAGGATAGAATTATAGTCAGATATGCCAAATGGAGGGCGAGGGAGAGCGTTGTACGCGTCTCTGTGTGTGGAGTAAAGGTGGTCAGAGTTTTTTTCCCCTTCTGGTTGCACATTTAACATGCTGATAGAAATTTGGTAAAATGGTTTTAAAAGTCCCTGCATTAAAGTCCCCGGACACTAGGAGCACCGCCTCTGGCTGAGCGTTTTCCTGTTTGCTTATGGCGGTCTTAGAGCCAGCATCGGTTTGTGATGGTAAATAGACAGCTACAAAGAATATAGATGAAAACCCATTGGTAGAGAGTGTGGTCTACAGCTTATCATGAGATACTACCTCAGGCGAGCCAAACCTTGAGACTTTCTTAGATATCGTGCACCAGCTGTTGTTTACAAATATACATAGACCGCCACCCCTTGTCTTACCAGAGACTGCTTTTCTATCCTGCCGATACAGTGTATAACCCGCCAGCTGTATGTTATTCATGTCATCGTTCAGCCACGACTTGGTGAAACATAAGATATTAAAATTTTTAATGTCCGTTGGTAGGATATATGTGCTTGTGTTCATCCACTTTCTTACCCAGCGATTGTACATTGGCCAGTAGTACCAATGGCAAAGGCATGTCGGACCCCGCGAACACTTGATCCTGGGAAGTACACCACATCCAAATAACTGCATAACACAACACACAGCTGTCTGTACGGGTCGCTAGAATATCATTACTTTTATTTATTCATTGTTGTTGTTGTATAAAAAAACAGATTGCTTGTTTTTAATTTAAAGCTAACTTATTAGAATCATTCACTGTCCTGGTTTTATTGTGAGAACGTCCGTCGCGCTCATGCAATGCAACTTCTGGAGAAGAGTGAATGCGATCTGTAAGAGGGTTCCAATATATTTATAAAACATATTTGGGAGCAGTATAACATTGAGTGGACATTCACCGTTTGTCTTTATATTGGATCTTTGTCCAGCTACAGCGAAAAAATGTTGATGTGCGTAAAACCCTCCATAGTCTGCGTTGTTATAATATTATAATCTATTCTAATTTAATCTTGCTTATTGACAATGTTTTGCATTTCCATGCTCAGCCATAATGCAATTTACAGTAGCCCCAATATCAGTGTGAATGCTACCAGTCTGTCACGACTTCTGCCGAAGTCGGTTCCTCTCCTTGTTCGGGCGACGCTCGGCGGTCGGCGTCGCCGTTCTTCTAGCCATCATCGATCCACTTTTCATTTTCCATTTGTTTTGTCTTGTCTTCTCACACACCTGGTCTCAATTTCCCTCATTACATGTTGTGTATTTAACCCTCTGTTCACCCCATGTCTTTGTGCGGAATTGTTTATTGTAAGTGCATGTGCACGTTTTCTCTGGGGCGCGACGGGTTTTGTACCCATTTGTTTGTGTTTCTGGTTACCGGTGGTTTTTTGAATAAAACTGCTCCGTTGATTACCAAGTTTTGCTCTCCTGCACCTGACTTCCCTGCCGCCAGTTACGCACTCCCTTACAGAATTCCGCATCGCTAATGGAGTCAGCAGGAGCAGGTGCCCCTGGTATAGGGGCACGCGGCGATGCTCCACCATTTTGGCACCTGCCAAGATGAAAAAAAATGGAACTACCCAGAATATGGAACTGCCTAGAGCTGGCCGTTCGACCAAACTGAGCAACTGGGCAAGAAGAACCTTGGTCAGGGAGGCGACCAAGAACCCAGTGACCACTCTGACAGAACTACAGAGTTCCTTGGCTGAGATGGGAGAACCTACCAGAAAGACAACAGTCTACAGCACTTCACCAATCTGGGCTTTATGGGAGAGTGACCGGACAGAAGCTACTCCTGAGAAAAAGGCACATGGCAGCACGCCTGGAGTTTTCAAAAAAATAAAGCATAAGATCTGTGGTCTGATGAGACATTATTTAAAACAGCCAATTAACGGTGTGTAAAACAAAACTGCAAACTGACATAAAATGAATGGCAAGAAATGTGCTGTTGAAAAATATGTTTAACCAATGGGAATATAGCGTTCAATAATATTTTTTTAAAGACAGGTCTTTCATTTGTATCTTTATTTACAGAGCTCTATGCACATAAATACTTTACAGTTGAATACTTTTACAACATGATTCTTTAGATACTGATATAGTTCCATGCCACACTTTGAGAAACTGTAAAAAAGGACTAATTGTTTATACAATTAAGTTACTCTACCAGCACACAGTGCAACCGTTGAATACTTGGATGGTTATAAAACAGGGATAAAAAAAAGAGGCCATTGCATAGTCTGTTACTCCAAAAGGACTTGTGAACCCAGCCAAGTGGTATTGAACGTGTCATGTCAAAGAAGCTAACATTGGGCTCAAGCATTTCTTCATTGATTTCATCTCAGTTATCTGCGTGGGTGTCAAACGTGGACCGCTATATGATTTGACGCACTCCCATGACATTCAAGTTAAAAAAACTCTGATTATTTTTTAAAGATTATATATTGGGGAAATAGCAAAGAATCCCTTAAATGCTGAGAATTCCCAGGTAAGGCTGTCTAGGCCATGAGACAAGTGGTTTTTCATCTTTCATCAGTGTGAGGCCCTGCTGATGTTGCTTGAACAGAAATTGTTATTTAAGCAGAAATGATCTAAAGCAGTTCCTTTGGCATATAGATTTAGCTTTAAAAACTGATAACAGTATTATTGTAACCCTCCCATGTGATTGGTGTTTGTGGCATGTTATTCAGCCAATCATTGGGCCATCAGACTTCTGTTGTTAGCTCTGAGATCTTGATGTTGACAAACAGAGAAGACAGAGGGATTGCCGTCCCATCTTTGGACAGAAGGTGGATATGGCGATATCCTGTGAAGTGTGGGGAGAGGAGCCAGAAGAAATTCAGCTTGTTGTCATGAAGAACCACTTGGAAACCATTATTCATACAGTAAAATATGTACATTAGTACATAACAGGCTTAAATTAAAACACTCAGCAGGGATGCAAAATTCTGACAAGATTCATCAATTGATTTAACCTTTATCGAGTCAATAGGATAAAATTATTTTGTACAATCATTTAAAGAAAACTGCAATTGGGATTTACCCAGTTGTCCAGACTTCACCCTCAGGTGTAATATGATAAGGTCAATCTTACCTGGCTGAATACAGGTGAAGGGCACAGTGAACTGGCCCATGAAGTCGTTCCTGGAGGCCTTGTCATAGTCCTCCACCACAAAACGCACCAGGGCCAACTCAGGGACATGGACGATAAAATTGAGGGTCTCATTCCACAGAGGGTTAAAACCTGTACGCAGGGGGCAGCAGAGTCCAGGTTTTAGACAGCCAAGAGAAGTACAGAGGTTCAATGTCGTGTTCTATCTAATTCATTAAAACATGGCATGGTGTATAATACTTACATGTAATAATAATGGTAATGCATTTTTAAAATGTTTTATTCAGTAACAGTCAAAAGTTTGGACACACCTACTCATTCAAGGGTTTTTCTTTATTTTGACTATTTTCTACATTGTAGAATAATAGTGAAGACATAAACTATGAAATAACTCATATGGAATCATGTAGTAACCAAAAAAGTGTTAAACAAAAACAATTAAAGAAAAACCCTTGAATGAGTAGATGTGTCCAAACTTTTGAATGGTACTGTATATTTTTGAAGTCTTAGTTTATTGGATAGAAGATAGAGGAGAGTGTGCTGAAATAGCATTGGGGCGAATTGGAACCCATGCTGCTGCACTTCATGTGCACTGGAGGAAGATCACCTTAGGCCACAATGCATGCATTTTAGTCCAGGAGTAGGCTGGGTCTGTACAAAGACCCCAATGAATGTGTTTTGCCAGTTCTTGAAAGCTGGTCCCTCACCATTGTTGTCAATGTAACTAGTTTCTTGCTTGGCTTGGTCCTGAAATACTCCGTAGATCTCCACTCTAACTAGAGGGTCAACGATAGAGCCCTCCTTCTGGTTCACCTTTGGTAGCTGCTGCCCACTGATCACCTTATGGACAAACACATGCACATAAAATTAAAACTTAGACAAGGATACGTACTCAAAAACATTGCAAATGAAACCGGCAAAACACACTAACTGTACATGCACATGCACAGGCACACAACAAAACACAACAGATAGTTGTATGATACAGAGCAGTTGTTTCTGGACCTGGATAGACAGGCGGAGTGATGTGTAACCATTCCGGTCCTGGGGTCTCTCTGGATCAAAAGAGTCATCATTCCTCATGAAGTCAGGTTTGAGGACGTAGCCGCAGCAGCCGTTCTGACTGAAGAGCCCATCGTTCAGATCCATCTCTAGCCCAGCCGTCTGGAAGTTCAGAGCCACTATGAGAACATCAAATAAATGAACATAGCCCTTTTCACAAATTTGTCACAAAGTGAAGAACAGTGAGGAGACAATGTGTTTGTAGTCTTTAACGCTCCTTGGCTTGCACCCTGTTTCTCTCCAGACCCATCTACAGGATGTGTTACATTGCCATTTCTGGCAGTAAACCTTTTCTTTCTTCCAGTCAGGAAGCAAGCAATGCATGTATGGATGTATACGGTGTGTTTCACCAGGCCTAATGTAACATATAATAGAAACAACAGGTTCTAGGCCTGTTTAAGGTAAATCGTCTGGGACAGAGAGTGTATAAAAAAAACAAGCAAAGTTATGTGCTAGCTGGGCTATGCCTGAACTAGCCCAGCTAGCACATAATGTTCTAAGAACATACATTCTGTTCTCAGAACATAAAGAAAACGTTCCATAAAAACCACAAGAAAACCTTCGTAACGTTCAGAGAACGTTCTAAGAAAGTTATTTAAAAACACACACATTCCGTTCTCAGCATCAACAGAACTCCCTCTATCCTCTATCTTGTGAAGTGTGTTCAGGAGTGTTGGCCTCGCCCACTAATTGGCCACACCCGATCTTAATGAGTGCTTGTTTTCTTTTGGAATTGGGTCTGTTTGAATAGACTAAAATGAAAAGCTTTGTATGCATAAAAAAACATGGCATGCTAGCTCCATCCTGGTGGCACAGAGGACTAATTCCATGGATAGAGAACAGAAGATTATGGGCTCTATTTTCGGCTGGCATTAAGGCGGCGCTAGCGTCGAACTCATGTTCGTTGGCAATTTCAACCTGTTAAAGCCAGCGCTCTGCTATTTTCAAACTGTTGGCAATTTACCTGCCTTATATCAGCTTGCTTGCGCTCAGATGGGAGGGGTGGAAATATTTGATATGTTGATATGTATATGTTTCCTTAAAAACGTGATCCAAAGTTCTCATTTCAGGCAGGGCTAGTAGGGATATGTAAGACCAATCGTAGGGATATATAAGACCAACCAAAAGCTGGTTTTATCGGTAACACGGTTGGTTATGGCATGAATTTTGACAGTGGAAAAACACAGCTTATGTAGCCGTGACACACACTGTCCATATGCGCATGGAAGAAGAGTTTTAAGAAACATAAAACTATTGTTTTTTTCCCCATTTCATTTTATTTGATTGAAAACCAAGCATAGCCTCCCTTCCTCTCAATGAAGGTTGTTTATTTTTGTCCTGACCAATGCAATCACCAAGTAGTCAAGACTCTTCAAAAAAAGGGTTTTGTCTCGTGAGACCGCTTGGAAATACATTTTAATCACCAAAGCTTGTTAAAAGAGCTGACATTCCCTTTTTTATCATTGTATTGTAGGCAGGCCTACATTATTTTAGCCATGCAGATCCCTCGGTGAATACTGGTGAACCTCGTATTTAGAAGTTGATTTCCTGTAACAATTGCTTGTTTTTACGTTTCATATGTTCAAAACCCAAGCCCTCCGTAAGCTACCCTAGGCCAGGGCTGCCCAACCCTCTTCCTGGAGATCTACCGTCCAGCAGGTTTTCAGTTCAACCCTTATTTAACACACCTGATTCTACTAATTAGCTGCTCAACAAGACCTTAACTAGCTGGACAAAGGGGGAATAACTACTAAATAATCTAAAATATATTTTGATTTGTTTAACACTTTTTTTGGTTACTACATGATTCCATGTGTTATTTCATCGTTTTGATGTCTTCACTATTGTTATACTCAAACCCTTGAATGAGTAGGTGTGTGTCACGTTCTGACCATAGTAAGTTGTTATTTTCTATGGTAGAATAGGTCAGGGCGTGACAGGGGGTGTTTGTCTATGTTTTGTATTTCTATGTTCAGTTTCTAGTTTTGTATTTCTATGTTGGTTTTGTTTGGTATGATCTCCAATTGGATGCAGCTGGTCAATGTTGTCTCTAATTGGAGGTCATATTTAAGATGATGTTTGTCCCACCTGTTTTTGTGGGGCATTATCTTTTGAGTAGTGTTTATTTCTCTCTGCGTCACGGTTTGTTGTTTTTTTGTTATTCTAGATATTTGTGTATTGCAACGTTTCACGGAATAAATCAATATGTGGAACTACAACCATGCTGCACTTTGGTCCGATCCTTTAGACAACCGTGACAGTGTGTCCAAACTTTTGAATGGTACTTTATATATATCCATATTGAAGCCATGCAATTACTTAGAACAGTGTGGACTGCAAACAGGTTCAAGTTAACGTATCTAGCAAAGATGGGGCAGGTCTACATTTTGTAATTTCATTTCTGCAAGCTATTTAACAAACTATAATGGACTAACATTGGAATTGGAGTTGATTCCAAGGCAATACATAAGACTGTAAATACACAACTTAAACCAACCACATAATTAGCCACGGAGCATGTTCTGAATGGCCAGTGAGGGGTCAAGCCTCAACACACATACTTATTTATTCATCAAAACCCAACCCTTTCGCACCACCACAATCATTATTATTGGTTGTGAAAATAGCAAAATATTCACCCCGAACCTATAGCGCTACCGCATTTCTATGTGTCCTATCTGTGCTTGGAGTTCAACAAAGTTAACCCAAAATAAGCTAACAGTGTTATTAAAAATGTTATTGAACATTCAATTAAAGTTTTAAGGAAGCCTCAAAATAACCTATAATTTTATTTCTCAAAGCGTGAATAAAACCTCCCAGGAAAACATTCAAGGAACAGGAGCAAAAGTTCTCAGAACCTCCCTGCAACCTAAAAATAAACATTCCCAGAACAGACAACATTTTTACTTCCGTTCAACAGAACATTTAAAAAACATTCAGTTTTACAGGTCAGTAAACGTATGACTTCATTCCCAGAATCAATAGGAAACCAAAACGGCTAGCTTGTTTAAAAACAGATTTACACTACAACATTGACCTGAGTACAAAATGGTTTATGTGAAGAGGCTCTCACCTATCTGACAGCCTACGTTCCACAGCTCCTGTGGGTTGTAGTTGGAGGAATCGGTCCTCATGCCACTGGGGTAGACCCTGCTCAGCTGTCTGCTGTTGTGGCGCACAAACTCTGCCCCTGAGAAAGACACAGCCATACAGTGATGCTTTTTTCTATCCCATAACCCAGGGGACCAACAACAGTGAATGGTTGTGAATTCCTAACCAATGATCCTTGGCAATATCAATACATTGTTTGCTATGTAGGTATTGCTAAAATAGTTCAGGGCGCACCTGTGTCCTTTGCAAGTTTCCTGGCCTTGGACTCAGAGAAGGAGGACATCTCGTAACACTTGGAGTGCAGGCGAGAGTACTCAAAGCTGTGGAAATGAACACTCTTGCAGTACACCACCAGATCCGAGAGTTCCCTGGATAACTTGGATTTCTGAAGAGACAGGATGTTACATGTAAGTGAACAAATATCACCTGCTTTGTGGCTATTAATTAAACCACGGCATATCATGATTAGCTGGCAGGTCAAGGCACAGTGTTAATTGCTTGCTTAGTGTGTGATATTTTTTGCAAAATGGCAGAATGTATTGTCAGTAATAATCTAGTAATGTATAAGTGTAATAGTTGGTGCAGATGACGGCAAGAGGTTGCCAGTCGTTCACCTCCATCCATCCATCCATCCTTCCGTCCATCCTAACAGATCCATCCATCCGTCTGTCCATCATCCGTCCGTTCATCCTTCCAGATACATCCGTCCAGCCACATACCTTATCATTGAGATGAAGAGCCTCTGCAGACAGGCTCTTAGGGTCAGCCTCATCTTCGTCGCTGACCTCATCAGTGACCTCATCGGTCAGCGTTTCACTTTCTTCTAGGCCACCAATCTTCTTCGCTTTCAGCAGGACCTTTCCCTTCAGATCCTTATATGAGTATGCACGAATCCAAGGACACATGCGCGTGGGGGCGCACACACACACACACACACACACACACACACACACACACACACACACACACACACACACACACACACACACACACACACACACACACACACACACACACACACACGTGTATAGATGACAATGTATAATAACTGATGCCAATGAATAGATGATGTAATGTACTGTACGTAGATGACGCCAAAGGAAATACTGTGCCATGTTTGAATATGATTGTTTTTAGTGTCTCAAATCTATTTGAGTGGCCCACAATATGTTTTTGTTTTATCTGTATTTTGTATAGTCAATTATTATATCATTTTGGAGTAACACTTTAATACATTTTTCTAACTAACTTAAGTCTAGCACACACATACACAAACACACACCTCATTGGATATTTCTCTTTATTTTAAGTGCTCTGACTGGAAGAAGAGTATGAAAATCACTGGAGACTTATGATTGTACTGCTCCCAGCATCACTGCTGAGTAAAAACCTGAACATAGTCATAGACAGGAAATCAAATCCTTAGAGAACGTCTTCTCAATTGACTTGATAAATAATTGACTTGCCTTGTTGAAAAATGGTTACAGTAGAGTAGATAAATAGAATAGAATAAAATAGAATAGAATATAATAAACTTTGCTTGCCCAGGGACCCCAACCCAGGCAAACGGGTGACCCAGGGACCGCCATCATATGTTAGCAAAAATAAACACACACATCTTGTCTTATCAGGTGAATGTAATCAATATTTTAAAATGAATCAATTTGGTAGACAGTTTCATTATTTAGACCTCCACACTGATCATTGGAGAGGAAGTGTAAACTCTAACATTCCATTAGCAAAAAATGTATCTTGGCTGCGTAGAGAAAATGTTGCTGTTGTAAAGCTCATTTTCTGCAATTCTATGCATTTTGCCATGGCTAATGCTTTGTTCCTCTGCTCAAACATTATCACAAAATCAATGGCATGTGCCCTGAATTTTTCAATTCTCCCTGATTGTCCAGCTTTTATTTGATTGTTAGCTCTCAAAGATGGTATTATTTAAGAATATAAATAGTTCAATGTTTTTTCTTCATGCTTTCTATCTGGTTTTTGTTGTTTTAAGTTGACACTGAAACTTTTTTTCCACACCAAAAAATGATCACTTAGATGGCCTTCCTAATCATTTTCTATACAGAAAAAAGCCTGTAATTAGCACCAATGACTGTAATTTCCTCCATATTAAAGGGATAGTTCGAGATTTTATTACTGAAGCCATTTATCTACTTCGGTGTCAGCTAGCATTCTAACTGTTCCTAGAGACTTCCAATCCTTGCGCTAACACTAGTTAGCGTTGGCTTGTGAAAGTACATCTAACTTCCTTTATGCTGGACGCAGAGACATAAAAATGGTATCCACAATGGTACTCTTTTGCAGCTAGTGATAATAAAATGTGTATCTTTCACCACAAAATCCCCAACAAATTACTCCCCCCTCCAAAAAAAAAGATTTGCGGAGACACTGCAGTACCACCCCGGACCCTGAGCAGTGAATTGAAGGGGTCCAGTGTTGGTCTTACCTGGGGAGAGGGCAGCTCTTGGGGAACCAGTCTGTCGAGGGGGGCAGTGAGCAATGTGTCCCCAAGGATGGTGTCCAGGAGCTGGGCCATGACCCTCTGCTGCTCCATGCTGCAGTGGTTCTCCAGGGACAGGATGACAGGAAACTCAGACACCTGGGATACAGGGAGAGGGGACGGACGGAATGCCTAAAAAGATGTGTTGAACTTTGAAAGTCATTTTTTTACAGTAGTTATTCTGAGAAGAGCTGAAGGCTGAAGACAGGATGTTTTATGATGCTGAATACTTGGTTGAAGAAAAAAACAATAAACGAAGACAAATGACTAGAAGCATAGAGCTGCCGTGGTCATGAAGGCTACAGTTAATTCAGGTATTGAAGTGCCCACCTTGAAGGCGTACTCCGCCAGTGTGGTGATGACGTCTCTGAAAAGTATCTTGGACGTGAAGGTGTGGCCGTGATAAACAACCGGCTCTCCATTTGGCCCATCCCAACAGTCCACCTCGACGCAACGACAGCCACGCTTCAGAGCCCTGCACACAGACATACTGAGTTAAACAGCGGTGTATATCAAAGGCTGTTTGAATAGTGCCTTACATGGCCTTACTGCCATGTAAGCCTTACTGCAATGCTGAGTGTTTTGTTCCTCACTGGATGTAGGCCTCCTGGCTGCTCTGTCCTCGGAGCTGGTCGTCCATCAGGTAGGTGTTGTGGGAGGAGCAGATGAAGTAGTGGCTGAGGGGCTGGCTCATGTCCTGGTGCAGGGCCAGCAGCTGGGGATCCAAGACCGCACTCTCCGGAGAGACCAGGTACATTTGGAAGCCATCTATAGACATGGCCCCGTGTTTCTTGGCTGTGAGAAGACATGGGAAGTTCTGTCTTATATAAGTCAACCCAATCAGAAAATGCTCAGTAATTACATCTCTCTGTTGATTGTGGTTGACAATGGCAGTTGACTACAATTGACTATGGTCAGTATAATTGTGGTCAATCATGGTTACTTGTTGAAAAATATATATATATATGGATATACAATATACAATACTTAATATAAGGACACATATATATATATATACACTGCTCAAAAAAGAAAGGGAACACTAAAATAACACATCCTAGATCTGAATGAATGAAATAATCTTATTAAATACTTTTTTCTTTACATAGTTGAATGTGCTGACAACAAAATCACACAAAAATAATCAATGGAAATCCAATTTATCAACCCATGGAGGTCTGGATTTGGAGTCACACTCAAAATTAAAGTGGAAAACCACACTACAGGCTGATCCAACTTTGATGTAATGTCCTTAAAACAAGTCAAAATAAGGCTCAGTAGTGTGTGTGGCCTCCACGTGCCTGTATGACCTCCCTACAACGCCTGGGCACGCTCCTGATGAGGTGGCGGATGGTCTCCTGAGGGATCTCCTCCCAGACCTGGACTAAAGCATCCGCCAACTCCTGTACAGTCTGTGGTGCAACGTGGCGTTGGTGGATGGAGCGAGACATGATGTCCCAGATGTGCTCAATTGGATTCAGGTCTGGGGAACGGGCGGGCCAGTCCATAGCATCAATGCCTTCCTCTTGCAGGAACTGCTGACACACTCCAGCCACATGAGGTCTAGCATTGTCTTGCATTAGGAGGAACCCAGGGCCAACCGCACCAGCATATGGTCTCACAAGGGGTCTGAGGATCTCATCTCGGTACCTAATGGCAGTCAGGCTACCTCTAGCGAGCACATGGAGGGCTGTGCGGCCCCCCAAAGAAATGCCACCCCACACCATGACTGACCCACCGCCAAACCGGTCATGCTGGAGGATGTTGCAGGCAGCAGAACCTTCTCCACGGCGTCTCCAGACTCTGTCACGTCTGTCACATGTGCTCAGTGTGAACCTGCTTTCATCTGTGAAGAGCACAGGGCGCCAGTGGCGAATTTGCCAATCTTGGTGTTCTCTGGCAAATGCCAAACGTCCTGCACGGTGTTGGGCTGTAAGCACAACCCCCACCTGTGGACGTCGGGCCCTCATACCACCCTCATGGAGTCTGTTTCTGACCGTTTGAGCAGACACATGCACATTTGTGGCCTGCTGGAGGTCATTTTGCAGGGCTCTGGCAGTGCTCCTCCTGCTCCTCCTTGCACAAAGGTGGAGGTAGCGGTCCTGCTGCTGGGTTGTTGTCCTCCTACGGCCTCCTCCACGTCTCCTGATGTACTGGCCTGTCTCCTGGTAGTGCCTCCATGCTCTGGACACTACGCTGACAGACACAGCAAACCTTCTTGCCACAGCTCGCATTGATGTGCCATCCTGGATGAGGTACACTACCTGAGCCACTTGTGTGGGTTGTAGACTCCGTCTCATGCTACCACTAGAGTGAAAGCACCGCCAGCATTCAAAAGTGACCAAAACATCAGCCAGGAAGCATAGGAACTGAGAAGTGGTCTGTGGTCACCACCTGCAGAACCACTCCTTTATTGGGGGTGTCTTGCTAATTGCCTATAATTTCCACCTGTTGTCTATTCCATTTGCACAACAGCATGTGAAATTTATTGTCAATCAGTGTTGCTTCCTAAGTGGACAGTTTGATTTCACAGAAGTGTGATTGACTTGGAGTTACATTGTGTTTTTTAAGTGTTCCCTTAATTTTTTTGAGCAGTATGTATAAAAAAAATCTTATTGGAACTGTAATGGAAATGTTAATGTTTGTGCTTTTCTTATAACTCATTTCTGTGTTCTATTCATGTGCTGTTCTATAAATCAATTTCTGTGTTCATGCAAGTGACTGACTGTACAAATCCTCGCTTATCAGTAGCTGCAATTTGGCAGTACGACCAGACCGTGTTTTGAGAACGAACAACCGTGTTTTGAGAACAAACGAAAGATATCTCAGTTTAAAGGTTTCAA